>NW_025335589.1:963181-1094754 GCF_004798865.1 Varanus komodoensis
GGTCCGCCTGGCACCGTCGTTACTGGTTTTTCGGCGCCAGGTAAGGATCTTTTTATTTAAACATCATTTTAATTGTTAAAACATATGATCTGGCCAGGGCAACTTCTTCTTCCTTCTCTTTTGTCCTCCTATATTATTTATTTACTTATTTTATACTGATAATTTTAATTTTATATTATTATGTTTGTAACTCAGTGTATTTTTTGTATTTTTGTATTTAATGGTAATTTATTATGTTCTATTGTATTTCAATGTATTTTATTGTGTTGTAAGCCACCCCAAGGCTTCGGCAAGGGGAGAAATATAAATGTTATAATAATAATAATAATAATAATAATAATAATAATAATAATAGGAATATAAGGAGAATGCAAAGATAGGATAGTGTTTAGATTCTAGCCATTTATATATTTCTTTTGTGGCATTCTATACTGAAAGTTTTGGGCCTTTTTTTAGTAAGGAATTTATAATTAGCAACAGGTAGGACAAGAAACTAACTTCCCGTGACATTTTGTTAACAGAAAGGTTTGTATGATGTTAAAAAAAAAGCTGAAGGAATTAAGGAACTGGAAGGAGAACTCACTATATAAGGATACGCAACAAAACTGCTTCCAGAAAGCAGCTGCTTTGCATTTATTTAATGATCTAGTATGGATTTTATCCACTAAAAAATATACAAGGTATTTTTAAAAGGTTGAGTCTAGACAGTTAATTAAGATAGGTGGCCTTAAAAGCCTCTGACCTCTAAGAAGTGAATATTTCATTTAAAATAGAGTATTTAAGTGTTGTTATTTACATTTGTAAAATTTAATATATTTAATATATTTATCTCAAGCACACAGAACAAAGCTTAAACTATATAATTGGGTCCATATGCAGAACTGGATTCACAGGGGTTTATGCACTTGATTAATATATCTCCATAAGAACCAAGAAAAAACTTTTTACAAAAGCTCAGAAGCCTGAGCTCTATTTTGTAGAGCTGAATAGGTTGTCTGTATTTTGTTTTATTCTTTTTCCAGTGGTACACAGGGTTAGATTGCCCCATGCAACAGGATTTTCTCTATCCTCTCTTCCTCACTGCTTACCTCCATGCTATTCAGAGCAGATTTGCGGGGTGGGCAGGCAGCTGCAGTGAGCATGGGACAGTTTCCCCTCTTCTATAAAGACGCCATTTTAGAAAATCACATATCCAAGGGCACAGCAGAAAGATCCGTTGGGGAGGGCTATTGATTGTTCTAAATTTGCAGTAAAGCAATGGCCCTAAGCAAAGAAAGAGGATTGTCAAAGAAAGAAGAATGGGAGTGGCAGCCTGAAAAGGGTTGGGGACTACTTTGCTAGTGGAATGGCGACACTGGATCATATTCCTATAACTCCAGTACCTTAAACCAGTGACCAATCCTGTGGTCTTTTTGGTGTCTTAACAGGATTACTCAGGCTATAATTAAATAACTTTCCATTATCTAACAAGAATGATTTGGAGGAAGAAGCAATAACAATGTGATTCATAATCATGAGAAATAGTTTTATATTTGTTTTCACTCATTTTCCATATTTACTTCTTAAAGGCTACAAGTTTCTGCAATGAGAAGCGGATTGCCTTTGAATTAAAATGCAAAAGATTGCCTTCAAACTTTGAGAGACACAGTGAAGTTTGCATTCTGTGATTTTGTTTGCAACCACTTTGTTGCTAAAGAGGCAATCTATTTGTATAATTAATCAGTCAAAATATCCCCAAGGATTCTTCCTTTTTACTTCCCCAGAAGATACCTTTTGTTGTTCACAAAGTAATGAAAACGTTTCATCAAGGTTTTCTGTTGTGATTGATGGTCTTTGTTGAATTTGGTTGAAGGTATTTTTGTCTAAGCGGTGCCTTGAGCTCTTTATTCACTTTCATGGGATATGGAACATCACTTTAATTCTTCACTAGTAACAGGTGTTTCCTCTATAGGAATCCATTAGCTCCATGTTTTTCAACAATACAAATCTTATTTTGATTTTAGGCATGAATTAGGAAAAAAAACACCCATGACACATTAAATAATTTACAAGCAACCTCAAAAGCTATGAAAGAAATGAATTCAAAGACTAAAGGCTAAGTTCGTAGACTAATTTTTCTTTAGCACTATCAGATTTCTAATGATTCTTTTAAGCACAATAGTGAACCTGACATATAAAAACTACACATTCCATAATCTACCAAGAAGTTCTTTTTAGCAAAGCTAGGTACAGGTCTGGAATTGTAAAGCCACTCAGACAAAAGCTGCTTTTCTCATGAAGATTAAGATGAAGAGAAAGAAGAATGGAAGAAGGATTCTTTGTGAACTATTAAGTCTTCAACAGAAAGCTAAGAGAAGTAAGACACATAGGCTTGGATCCAGCATTGCACAAACAGAACCCTGCTCCTGGAACAGGACTTCTGTTCACATAATGGGACTTTCCCACCATGTCCCCCAAGTCTGCTCTGCACCAGCTAAACAGGGACAATCAGAAATTGCATACTGCTAAGAGCACTGAGAATTACTTCCCAAGGGTAAATTTATATATTTTGCAATAAATGCAGCTAATGTCAATGGAGGTAAAGAAAAAAAATGCAGCCATTTATTTATTTGCATTAGGACAGCAATCTATAATCACAGACAATTAAACTGAAGTGCTTGGATTACAGCTGCTTTGCACCTCAGTTATAACCTTAACCCCTTGGGAGTGCAACCCATTGATTACAACATAATTCAAACTAATGTGTCCATGGTTTGGCCTCAAAAGATTCTGGATGGGAACTAACAGAACCACTAACTAAGGGAAAAACAGAGCAGACAAAAGAACTTTCCTTAGAAGTGCAGTTCAAGTTCATGCCTTTGATTAAAGAGGCAAACACCCCAAACTTTTTCACAGAAGTAAAGAATAATATGCAATTTCCAATTCAAATATCATCCCCAACAGGTTATGTTTTCTTCCTTTTGTCTAGGGCAGCTAGTAAATGAAAATAAATTCCTCTGCAGCTACAGGAACTTAATGTTCAATTAAGAGTTCAATATGAGTTACAGCAATGAATCACAATGTATTAAATCTTTTATGGCTATGAATACTATCAGCCTTTTAACATCAGTGTTACCTGTAGGCAAAGCTCATAAAGACATATGCTTGCCTTGTAGTATCATTTTCCCATTGATGTTAGTGCTGCTGCAAAGCATGACCTTTCAAAAACAGTTTAATGGAGATGCCTTGCACTGGAACCTTTCATCTCTTTCCAGTTCCTTCTGAACCCAGTGCATTAGCTGTTATTTAGGCACACCAGGAGGAAATTTAGACCAACATTAAATTCTTTGTGTGTATGTCATTATAATGCTCTCAAGATGCAGCTGTTGAGAATGTTTCCTCTGCTGAATATGTGTGAGAAAAGAAGCAAATATTTCCCTGATGTTACTTCCTCGAGATTTGGGTGATAGGCATATATAATTAATTTCCTTGCATGCCTTGGCCTTGTTGTAAGATAAAAATACCAGTAACACTGAAGGCCAGCTTGAACTTATTTTGTGCTTGTGAAATAGAGCCAGGCTTACCATTGGGCAGAGGAAGGCAGCTGCCCCCGGCTGTGGTGAGTGTCAGGGATATGGGAACTAGCAGTTCACTGATAGAGAACAGAGCTATCCAGCTTTTCTTATGCGCAGCAAACAATGATGTTTCATCAGCGTTAGTGTAGGGAGAACTGGCCCTGATCCAATCAGCTTCTATAGATGGAATGGGAAGGCACCACCTTGCTCTGAAATTGGGGAGATAAGTAATGTGAGGCTGATAAGGCATTCTGCAGTAGACTTCTCTGCATTCCTGCTCAAAAGTAAGCCCACTGAGTTCAGTGGAACTTCCCAGATCAAATGTTAAACTTCAGTCAGTTTAAATCAGGAACCAAATATTTCCAAGCTTTTCCCTTCTTTTCTTCCAAAGAACCAGTGCTCATTCTCATAAAGCTTCAATATGGTTTCTTAATATATCCAGTGTGATAACACCTGAAGGAATTTTCTCTTAGTTATAATTACAATTTAGTTGGCTTCTACAAAACAAGCTTGAAAGCCTAGTTATCACATAATTTCATAACACAAATGGCAATATAACAACCATTTTGAGAAATAAACTCAACACATATTGCACAATGTATGAGTGGGTATCAAGGCTGCAACTGATGTGATGCTGAGAATAAACATTTAAATGTCCTGACTGCAACTTACTTCTAATGCTTGCTGAAGTGTAAAACAATCTACTGGATTGTTACCTATTTGACCAAGAGGGCATGGCCACTAGGGTGATGATGGCACAACCACTCTCCACTTGGAAAGACTTTGGACTAGTATAGTAGAATATAAGCTGAATAAATAAAATAAACATAAACAAACCAGTATTGCACAATACAAACAAGCAGGGGTAACATGTCAGCACAGGAGCAGAGGGTGTAATGAACCAGAAGCACTTGACTTCCAGTGATGTTAATAACATCCCTGATTTCAGTTTGTGCGCTTTAATGACAAAAAGACAGGAGATGTAACAGATGGTGTTATCATGTAAGTAGTTCCTTCTGAGTCATTACAGCCTTCCTGAACTGTGTCATATGACCCTTTTAGCCCATCTGCTTAGCTTACTTTACTACTATACATGTTGAAATGTGCAACCAAAAGCGTCAGAAAGGAAGCAAAAGGTCTTTCCAGTTCCTTTGCCATATAATGTCATGTGATTCTGACTCGCCTCTGTAGAATGTGGGATATTGGTGCCTTTGATATAGTAGGTTTGTACCCATTATTTTGCAGATTCTCAAAATGTAATTCTTCTGAGGAAAAATGTCAGGGTGGTTGTAACATCCAGTTATGTTTTGAGGCACAGTGCACTGTCAGGATATAGCTGTCAGGATCTGGGCAACTTTAGGGCTCCTCCTGCTGGCTAAATGCCAGAACAGCCCTGGTAGTTGCAGCATTGGGCCCAGACTGCTGCAGCGTCCAGGGGCTTCTTGAGCACCACCTGGAAGCCCTGGGGGAAGAGCTATTTAAGAAGTGGCTCTTCCCTCCAGTGGTTTCCTAGCAACAAAGTTTGCTTGACTTGCTGCTGTGCTGTTTGCTTTTTGGTTGGTTGATTTCCTGGTCTTTGTTCCTGTGTCTGTTTCTGGACCTAGCTCCTTTTCCTGCCTTGGTCTCCAGGTATTTTCTCCTGTTGTCTTCACTTCACTGGTTTCTGACTTCTAGCTTGCCCTGACTACATTATCATTACTGGATTGTGCTTGCCTTGTGTCTGTACTCTTTTCTGCTGTGACTTTGGATTGCTGAATTGCCTAGGCTTAATGTTTGCACATTGGTTTGGTTGCCTGGGTCCTGCTGCCTGGGTTTGTTGTTCTACCACCTATGTTCTAGACTCCAACAATAGCGGCACTTACCACACATTCTCAGCTATCCACACCAAGACAAAGGAGGAACAGTCATCATTACGAACAAGATGGGTAACATGTACAAAGCTGACAGGCAAGTCTCAAGCATCTTTTTACAGGTGCCTATCCTTGGTTTCCACTGAGAAATACCAAAAGTAACTTCACAGCTTGGGGAATAAATATCCTACAGATGGTTAAGACCAAATCTCATGTCCACAAACTTCAACCAGGCATTTTCTATCTGACACTCAATGTACATAAATCAGGCAACCATAGGGAGAGAACTGAAAACCAGTGAAATCCAAGCTCACTAAAGTCCTCAAATTTCATCTCAAAGGTAGTGCCCAATTGAGTCTATATCAGACCACCAGTTCACTTTTTTCTGTTTGAAAATCCTGGCATATATTCATGTTTTTGCAAATATAAGTATCTATTGTGAATATCTTTGAAAAGCACTCATTCTTCTCTCATTAGAGAAATGTTATTGCATTTTTCAAAACTGTGAATTTTAATGTGCCTTTTACAAAATTATGTGTGCATGCTCAAAAAGGTATGGACTTTAAATCGAGCCCAGGTTCCTATTCAGAAGGTGCAAACTGGATAAATTCTGAATCAAAATAAACTGAAACAATGTTGTCATGCTCTTCTAATCATGGGTGTCCCCTAGTTTGGGCTATTGCTATCAGAGTTAGTTTGTTTGGACTGAACTCCATTTGCAGATTGTATGCCTGTCCTAGGGTTGGATCTGTTCCTTACTAATGGAAGGGCTCTGCTCATTGAAGCTATTTTGTCTAATAGCTTCAATGGGGGTGGGGATAATCTGTATTCTCCTACAGCACAACTCACTCCATTCAGAAGGGTCCTCCAACTCTCACTGTGGTGCTTTCCGAGAGGAGCTAAAGAAGCTGCTGTAGATTAGACAGGCAGGAAAATCGGATCTTGCCAGCCCAGCTGCACATGACCAAGTCTTTTTCAGCTCTAGGTTACATTAGGATATCATTGATTTCCTGCAGTAACTACAGGCCATTGACAATCACCTGGGAAACCCAATCTGAGTTACCATGGATGCTGCCTGCAGCCTCCATTGAAATGGGCTACAAGCAATCAGGAATACTGTCCCTCATAGTAATATAGTGCATTCGGCCACTTTGTACATTTCAGCTTCAGAAAGAACATTTACCTACAGATCAATAGTACTGCTGTAAGTACCTCCATGGCTCCATGGTATCTCTTGAGAACTAGGATTCCTCCCTTTGCCTATGAAAAGCCACAGAGCTTCCTTGCAAAATGTTTTGTAATGACCAAGGTATTTTCCAGAAGCATAAACACCCAGAATGAATCTCTGAGTGTGTACAGAGTGGTTTCTAAAACCCAATCTGGTATTCATCTCTAAGAACTTTTCTTACGAACATGCCTGTGCCCCACCTCTTCAGGAGGGGGCCTTCCGAACATAGGCACACTTTTTCTCTGTATGGGGATCCTCTACTTGGGCTGCCTTCCTCTGCCAACATCATTGTATGGGGTCAAGAGACATATCCACCTCATCTGTCTCTGAGGAACTCCCCTGTTCCAAGCCCCCTTCTAAATGTACATCTTGGTTATTCCCGGAGGCTGCTGGGAAGTCTGGCCTTGATATAAGCATCTCCACTTTTTTTCATTTCAGTGTCTGGAACTGGCCCACATTCTGAGTCCCCCTCATAATTTTCCTTCTCCTCTGAAATCGAGCCAGAGAGCCTTGAGAATGTGTGCCAAGAGAAACTGTCTGTCTCACTGTTCTTTCAGTGAGCAAAGCTTCTATGTGGTTGATATGGATGGTGTGTGCACACTTCTTAGCTCTTGTACCTGAATGTTTTTTTTCTATCTTCAATACATCAATGACATTTTAAATCATCTGATCTCTTATACAGGAGTCAACCATGACTCAATAACTTTTATCCTGTCATCCGCACTTTCTAGATGCTATTGAATAACTACAAAAAGGGCACACACCACTATCACTACATATCAGGAAACTACAGTAGGTACACAAGCTTGTTTCCATCCATACTACCAGGTACCATACTACCTGAAAGAGCAAGATGCTTCCACTGGATAGGGAAAAAAATGTATGTGCCAAGTGAGGCTCACTGGGGAGGACTTTCCATTGATGGGGTACCACTACTGAAAGGTCCTCTCTTTTGTAGCCCCCTACCTTATTTCATTGGACAGAGGCTCCTGGAAGAGGTCTTCAGATGGTAAGCTTAGGTTCAGGAAGTTATATATGGGAGAAGGTACAATTGCAATTTACGTGGCTGTGAGCTATTCTTGACTTTAAAAGTTTAAATGAGCACTTTAAATTGAGTCCCTAAATGGACTAACAGCCAGCACAGATGCTCAAATGCTGGCATAATATGTTTCCATTGAAGTCTGTAGTACATGCGTATAATTAATATCAATATTAGGACCATGAAGACAGTCTTGCAGATCATGAGGCAGTGCCACAAGGACAGGTTCCCCAGACATGGGACACATTGGGTAAGCTGGAGTTCAGGAGTGACCTAAGGACCTGGGCTAGCCAGGACAAATGAAACAAAAAATGAATGATGAATAATGCATTCTGTGATTCTTAGGCATAACCTGAAAGCTTTCCTTTAAATAGATTAGGCAAAATGATCCTTCAAGGAAGGGCTACTATTTTCCTAAGAAAGCACAATAAATCAACAGATGCTTAGGAGTTATACAACATCAGCCAGCAAACACAAAGAACTTGTCTTTCTACCCATAGGAAACAGAGATGGTAATGTAGCAGAAAGCAGTAGATAATCTTATCAAGAACAAAAAATTACCATAATTCTGGGGAACAATGGGAACCTTCCCATTCACATTGAAGCAATTACACAGGAAGAGTATAAGAACCAGTGATTTAGAAAATGGAAGCAGGCAAGCTCTGAACAGAGAGCTGCCAACCCAGCCCTGAACATGGTCTTCTAGCACCCTTGCTGCTTATGGAAGGGACTGCTGTGGACAGTTTACTGCGCAGGACAGCCAGAAGACAGGAAGTAGACTTGGAATCCATCTCTTTCTGTTAGCTTATCTCTATAAGATTATTAGCTAGGAGGCTGATTAGAAGTACGCAGTGAAATTGGGATGTACTAAGAATATTTGCTGCCTATTCAACATTGGCCAAAGAGTTTCATACATGTGCTCTAGTTTTTATTATTTATTTGTGTTTTCTAAATAAGCTTTGTTTTGTAAGTGTTAAGCGTATTCACATGAATGTAAGGCTAGGGTGTGTTCAGCAAAAGATATGAAACCTTTTAAGGCATCTGGAGGGCAAGTACCTCCTTTTCATATGTATCACTCCACAAGGTTACCTGATCTAACAAATCCCACTTAGCAATCAATCTGCCCTGACTTGAATAAACAGAAGTTTCCAGAGACATCCAGGTATTATACAATGTGATAATCCACACTGGAGAATAGCAGAACAGGAATAACTCTGACAAAGCAACTGTTACAAAGCAATCGCTTTCTAGGTATGGCCGAAATTGGTGTATCCTCTTAAACTGATAAAAGGTGCTCTGAGCCACAAAGCCACCTGTGCCTCTAGTAACAAAAATGAATCTAGAGCAACTCCAATGAACCTGCTCCTTTAGGGAGAAAGCAGTACTTGACTTACTTGGACAAATAACCAATCCTGATATGAATCTCTAGTCTGCATTCAATCTCTGTTTATCAATCTTCATCCAGTCTACTACCCTGCCTAGCAACTGGTTCCAAAAGCCCTAGTGAGCCAGCCAGAGTTCTTTATTGCCTGCAATATATAGAAGCTGCTTGTTGCATTCCTGGTCGAGAGCTGGTATTGTTTCTGGGGTGGAGGTTTGACCTAGATGGTCTTATAGGCTCCCGGCTTTAGGATTCTGGGATTTCTTATTCCATGCTTTTATTATCCTTTGTCTATTTCAATAATATGAGCAATCGTGAAGGTGCACGTGTGAGAAAGAATTGCTACTGAGCTGGAACCCTTCGTGATCTGTTCCGCCTGCCATTTTTATTTATATATGAGTGCATGGAGTATGCACCTGTACCATATTGGCAGAGCGCTGGACTGCAACTGTGGAGCCTTCCAATTTCAAAGACAATCTATTTCTGAGTCTCTCTCCTATTTGGCTAGAAGCGCAAATGTTTTCTTCTGAAGCTTATTCTGCTTTATAATTGCTTCTATGGGATCACTTAAAAAAACACTTTACTACATCAGTTCAACAGTTCTTCTACTCTGCAGTCATGATTTGCTATTGTTTCCATTCATCAGTTCAGCGGAGGAATAAATATAAATATTTACCACATATAAAATGTGTTCCCTGAGATAGAATTTAGCTTTTATTTTTGTATATGGGGCTGGCTTTAAAGAGCTAAACACTGCTACATGTTCCAAATGGGGCTAACTGTTCTGTTAACTGCAATTGACCATCAGGAATATGTCTTGCTAGAGTTGAATGATCTTCACTGCCTGCCAGTCCATTGCTTACTCAGTTCAAGGTGCTACTTTTAACCTCTTAAGCCCTAAGCGACCGAGACTTTTCCATATGCCATAATTCCTTTTCCAGAGGCCAACACTTTCTGAAGTTAGATGGGTAGCTTAGGGGAGAAGGGCCCTATGTGTGCTAAAATCCCAAAGATTTTATTCCTTTCCTAGACACATTTGTCTGGCCCATGAGGCTCCAGGGAAAGTCTGTCATGTTCTGAGGCTTTTATTAAAGCTTAATGATCCTCCCTTTTTTGAAAATCTGTTCTCCTTTTAATTGGTTAATATTTTTAAATGTATGATCTGTTGCCTCGTTGTTTTCGTGGCTGCTATAGGTTGTTTTTACCACTATTTATTTGCCTGCTTGCCTTGTTAGCTACTTTGAAGGGTTCAGAAAAGACAGGGTACAAATCCTTCAAATATATACAGTGAGGTCTGCCTTTCAATCACTGCTATTTTTACAACACCAGATAAAGAACTGTCTTGTTTTAGGAAAACCACTTTAATTAACTTTAATTCAAGTTAACAATTGGCAGACTTCAATACTCATCAATGTAGTTCAGTCATAATAGAAGCCCAGGACTGATTTGCAGATGTTTTTTTTCAGTCTCGATGCCATGTTTGCCAGAGACCCAGTGCGATGTAATCTGAATTCAAGTCCCTCTTGGCCTTAAAGCCACTCACAGTCTCTCATGGTTGTTGTTGCAAGGATATGATTGAGATCAGGAGGAAGAGAACGATGTAAGCTGCTTTCAGTTCTTTGACAGAAAAATGTGGCATATAAATCAAATAAACTGTTCAGAAATTTCCACCATAGGTGCAGGCTGTTGATGTCATCAACACCATTAGTTCAGCACTTGCATGCTTGCATGAGTAAGGCACCTTTTGCCTCTCGCCGTACAGTAAGACTGTATGGGAATATTTCTCTCACTTGCCCCACAGTAACAGCAAACTGTCCAAACTGGTAATCCACTTCACCAGCCACCAAGAGGTATGTGAAGCAAAAAGTGCATATGATCCCTGGAGATATTATGGGGAACTTGTAGCAGGACCCTTAAGGAAGTCTGTAATAACTTCTGCCTATCATTGGTTTAAAGAAGCTACTCTACATGATTATACCATATGGCTTGGCTAGATCTGCCCCCACCCCCACTAAATTCATACTTTGTGAAACAGTTTGGTGGAGCAGATATTTTGCATGCAGAACATTCTAACTCTACCATCACCTGGGAAGCTGGAACATAGTCTGGTCTGAAATCCTGGAGATGTGCTATCAATCAGTGGTCTAACTTGGTGTACCACAACTCCCTCTATTCCTTATATATGTTAGTCATGTCAAAATTGTTTTTTCTCAGCTGCAGTTCTCCATCTATGAGATACTAGTAGTGATGTAGAGATACAGGTTGTATTTTTTTTAATGTTTTGAGCCATTGTGATATTCCATTCAAAAGACAGGATGGATAACAAGTCAAAACAATCATCAGGAAGGTTGCCAAGGCACCTTAAAATATAAATGTGCTTCAGGGGAAAAAGAACCTTGAGAAATACATATTTTGGAAAGGTCCAGTATTTAAAGTCTTGCTGTTTCTGTTGGTTTTTAAATGTGTGAACAGCTTATGGCCATGATCATATTTTTCAGGTACAAAGGCATGCACTACATCCATCCCTTGTCATAAATGCAGCTGTGGATGTTGCATATGCACCCTGTGGTTCCCACAAAGTAATTCGTGTTTGAATTCATATTAAATGAAAAACTAATTAGTCAGCTCAGTGAATTTGCTCGGCAGCATTAAATGTATTTTCATGCAAGTGTTTACAAAATGTTTATCTATTTCCCATGGAGATTTCTGACCTGCATGTAAAAATATGAATCTTATACTTCTTCTTTAAAAACAACAGCAGCAAATGTAATTTTTAAAAAGAGTGATCTATTTTCCTTTAAGGTGATGGAATATTCAGAACCTTCTTCTGCATCTTACAGTACATTGAACATTGAAATTAATCTGTTTTGATCATCCATTTGAGAAAAGGCAACTTTTTCCATCTGTTATCTGTGAACCATGTAGGCAATATTACTCCAACCCCTCACCCTTCAACATCACATCATAGTTGTGCTGTTTTCCCTTTCAAAGCTGGTGGTCCTGATTAGCAAAGAGTTGGCAGTTGAATAGCCAAGACTGTCACAAACATTGGCATGGGGTGGAAAAATAAAGAGGGGCAAGATCTATTTTAATTTGGAAATCAATAGTAGGATATAAATGAAGGAAGTTGTTTTCAATTAGTGAAAGAAGCGGATGAGATACTAAACTCTGAAAAGAAGGTTTTAAATGGTTAGATGGCAAAGCTAATACTGGGGTATGAATGGGACATTCAGTATTGCAATACAGTATGTTGTTATATATTAAGTTTCAGATTTTTTTCACAGAGAGTAACATACTTAGGGTTCAATCCTATATGTTTGCCCAGCCATGCTGGCTTGGGTGTGCTGGGAATTGTAGGGTATTTTTTCTGTCCTTTTTTCAAAGTTGGTACCTTTTAGATCTTTAAAGAAACTTACATAACATGGATGAGTTAAAAAGAGCAAGAATGCAATAAAGGCCTAGTGCTGTTACCATGATTCCATGGCAAACTAAGCAAAACTGATAAGGCAGAGTTCTTGAGGGCAGGAGCAATGTAAACCTAAATATGTTTACAAGTCCACAGGCAGTCTCTTGTGCTCAGTGTGTGGGGCTGTGTGGGAAAGCTATGGGATAGTTGTTGTAGCCTGCCCAGGTAGCCATGTGGCTAATGCAGTGGGTTCGATATCCAGTAAATACATAAATAAATAATAGCTGGGGCCATGTATCCTTATCTCCTCCCTCTCATCACTATAATGGCACTACAGGTGAATCCCTGCCTAAGACAATAGCTGAAAATGGAAAGTAGAGGTGACCCAGGTGGTTGACAAAATGACACCTGATCATCCTCTCTGTAGAGGAGTTGATATGGCTTTTTGCTATATGCTGGAGCAGAGAGCAATGAAACCAAACAGGAGACAGACTGAGTGGCGATGGAGGAAAACTCCTAGTGGATGCAACCATGTCTGGGTATGTCCCTTTAATCAGTACATGCGGAGGCAGTGAGAGCAGCAAAGAAGCACTATCACATTGTGGCCACCAACATGAGGTTGGTAGGAGACAGAGCTCCATTTAATGAGTGAAAAAAATGGGGGAAGCACTGTGTGCTTTCTGCCCACAGACTGAACTATGAAGTACCACTAATGGCTCCCCACAAACTGGGGACAGAATGACACCCCATCACTCCGCCTCAAAGCCCCATGATGTTTTTTCTCCATGATAAGGAAAAGAAACTCTCCCCTTCCAATGAGTATCCCTTCCTTCTCATCCATGTGGGAACAAATGATACATCCAGAAGAAATAAAGAGGAAATTACTTCAGACTTCAAAGGTCTGGATAGAAAAATTAACGACACTGGAACCCAGATAGTCTTCTCACAAATTCTACTAGTTAAGGGAAGAGGAAACAACAGAGAAAAATACTCCAAGTAAATACTTGGTTAAGACAGTGGTGCCAAAGAGAGAAATTTGATTTCTGCAATCAAACGATAAACTTGTTTGGTGGAAGACTACTGGAATATGAAGGGCTGCATCTCTCCAAGTATGGAAAACAAATCCTTGGCCCTAAAATTAACAACCACTTTTAGGAGAGCTTTAAACTAAATCACATAGGGGAGGAAGACATACAAAAGGGCGCTACAATAATGAGAAATGAGCAGCAGAGAAAAAAAAATCTAAAAACTAATAGCAATATACCAGGAAAAAACAAAAAAACAGAAACACAGCCAGGTTATAAGCCAAGTGAACCCTGATGTTTCTACATCAATGCCCAGAGCATGGATAATAAACATAAGCTGGAGCTCCAAGTACATGAAGGGAACTATGATCTTGTGGTAATTGCTGGAGTTCAAAATAGATCGATACTACCTCTTCAAGAAAAATAAAAGGGGCAAAGGGGGGTAGAATCACACTTTATATTAAGAATACTTATATCTGTAATGAATTGCAGGAGGTGGAGCCAAGTAGCCACTTTGAGTGAAACTGGGTCAACCTAAGAGGATCCAAAAGCTATAGCAATATAGTCTTCGGCATCTACCACCAAATCAAAGAGAAGACAATGACATTATCCTCCAGACCCTGCACCTTCTCCTCAAGGAGAGACTCCAGCTTGCATGCCACTTCACATTGTCCCTGGGGAAAAGAGTACCCAGGCTATGTAGGCTGCCACTAAGGGATGCAGACAAGGGATGATGCCCCTGTCGCATCACTCATTGGCACCGCTGGAGGGACCCCATACTGAAGAGTCTAATTTAACCCTCCCCCTCAAAAAATGGATCAGAGTCATCTGGGGTTTTGAAGTGCTGATTGTATGCAGCTCTATTTCTCCTTTGCATCTTCAGCAGGTGAGGCTGTGGATATGCTAAACTGGTGCCTAACAATCTGAAGGTCAATCTAGACAAGATTAAGATGCTACTAGTAGGTGGTTCTTCTGACTAGATAGATGGACTCAATCTGTTCTGCTTGGGGTCACAGTCTCCTTAAAGATCTGTAGCTTGGGGTGTTCCTTGAGTATCTTTGCCACTTGAGACCCAGGTGGCCTCAGTGGCATGGAGTACCTTCTACCAGCTTCAGTCAGTGATCAAGCTATGCCAATACTGGGTCAGGGATAGCCTGGTTTCAGTGCTATGGTAATCTCTAACCATATTATTGCAATGCCCTCTATGTTCTTGAAGACTGTTCAGAAGCTGTAGTTTGTGCAAAATATGGCAGCAGATTGGTAACAGGGACCAAAAGGTCTGTACACCACAAAATGCCAATTATGTCTGTCTGTGTGTTTATTGGCCTTGTTTGCCTATATGATTCTAAGAATAATTAAAGGTTTCTAGTTTTTACCTTATAAATCCTCACACATCTTGGGACCACAGTACTGGACAGAACACCTTTCCCAACCACAAACAACTAAGATCTATAGCCTGCCTTCAATTGCTACCTCTGAGAGAGGCTCAACTGGTTACCAGAAGGGCCTTTTCAGTGGCAGTCCCCAGTTATAAAACAAGCTATTCACTGAGACACACAGAACAGCAACCTTGATATATTTTTGGTGCCAGGTTAAGACTGCCCTCTCTGAAGAACATTTAATTAGTTCTATATTATATTGGGTCATTCTATAAACTATTTATTAGGTTGTCTGTCCTGATTTGAGTAAGCTATTGTAGCTTTTTAAATTAGGTTTTAAATTTGTCTTTTAATTTTAATTTTGTATTTTTGTTTTATCACATTTTATAGCCTGTTGTTCACTGCCTGAAGAGCTTCAGCTATTGGACATTATAGAAATATAATTAATGATGATGATAACACAGAAAATACAGAATGGCTTAAATCTCAAAAATGGCCAAGCAAGGGTTTAGGGAACTGAACTCCTGAATATGAATCGTGCGGTTCCAGCCATCACTCTTATAATGTTTTTACTTTCACAGTGGCTAGTTAAGTGGTTCAGCTCCCAGAAGACTATCCTCAGTCAGCAAGATACACTAAGGCTATAACAGGGTAAAAATGTTGTTCTAAGTAACAGCATTGCCTCAAAATGGCTAATCAAGAGTAATAGACATACAGATTTAGGTGCGACCAGGAAGAGAGTTGTTTATAAAAATCACACATGAATGTATTATATTTGCAGTATAAGTAGAGCTTTAGTGCTATTTAGCAACCTCAGGAACAAGCAAGAGTACACGACAGGGAAACAACTGTACAGTAGTATATTCATCTAGAGTCTTGCACAAATCTAGGCATCATTTTCCTACCCTAAAAATGAAAGCAAGTTATGAATATTATGGAGCTCTGTTCAGGAGGTTGGTGGCATAGTCCAGGGACATATGCTTGTAGAATTGGTTTCCTTGTGTCTGGAAGGACACAGTCCAGTCCTAAATATATGTATTCAGAAGTTCATCTCATCATATGACAGAAGACAATGTGCTTTAGCATTATACACTGACTTCTTCAAAGGAAATAGTCTTCTGAAACAATTGACTAAAACAGCTGCAGTCAGTCATCACTTAAGTAGATTTGAGGAAGTCTACTGATTTACCTCAGTGACATATCAATAGGAGATTTTTGGCCATAAGCACTGAGAGAGCAGGCAGACCCTAGTGCCCTACTCATTAGTAAAGTCAATTTCCCTTGACAGAAAGTTCAATTTAAGATGCATCAGGAATAAAAGATGCTGTCTTTTCCAATACAGCTGTTTTGTGTTGTTTCTCTTCTCCTTTCTATCCAGTGATCAAGTGGGAGATCCATCACTTGACTTGAGATGGCTGATGCACTAGAATGCTAGAATTCTAACTAAACAAAACATCATCTGCTTGCCTACCCAGAAGTAAGTGGCATTTAGTTTAGTGGGATTTAATATATGTAAGACTGTAGCCTATAGTAGTGACTATATAAACTTTTACCTGGGGGCAAGACCTGCTGAATTCTGTGGCTAATACTTCTTAGTAGATGTGTATTGCAAATATGCATTGCAAATATCTTTCTCCTATGTTGTCTTAATAACTGGTATCAACTAAGGATAGTTGGTTGTGATTTGGGAAACTAGACATGAAACATACAGATCAGAGCTGAAAAACTTCTTGTTAGCTCAAGAGCCAGATTGTATTTTGAAGAAGCTTTGGAGGTCTCATTGAAGCAGTGCGTTGGACTATCACCACAGAAACAAAGCATGAGGAAAGGATTTCTTTTTGAATGGGGAAAAAATGCAAAAGCCACAAAGCTACCACGATCAGTATTTATTGTAGACTAAAGGCAAATAGAAGTTTAAAATACTGTCTGACCTCTTCTCAGTGGAACCTGGAACTGGTCCACCTAAACTCACCCTGTATCTGTGCTCTAAATAAAATGTTAAGCATTACCTTAAATGGTCCCTAGATTGCTGAACTCATAAAAGTCTTCTTGAATAAATTGCCCATTTAAGGTTCCAGGACTTTCCCCCATTTCTAAGGACATTGGCTGCATTCACACATGACATAGTTTCTTTCCTGTGAGATAATCATGCAGTTTCCAAGCGTGCATACCCCTGTCCTCCTGGTGGTGGCACATACCCCATCTGCCTCTGCAACTGAAATTCAGTTCCAGGATGTACCACTCTTGTGTTTGTAACCTTCCTATTCCTCATTGGTCTGCATATGGAGGCTGTAAGGCTAGAGTGGTTCCTGCAATTGTTGCTTTTTCTACCAGACCATGTTTCTAAGTGCAGATGACTATATAAACCATGTTGAAGTGCAGAAACCACACAAAAGACTGTTGTATTTCTGTATGCTTCCACAGAAACCAAACATACTGCTCAGTAAGTCCACAACAGGGTCAGACAACACAGCAGAACATCTGGCAGTGAAAATCACAGTGACTTGCTGTTATTTGTCAACCTGGCCATTTTTTAATGCTAGCTAGCATTTTCTAGCCACCTAGAATTAACCTTGGGCAAAGATCTAGAGCACAGATAAACAGGTCCACAATGTATATGATGTTGTCATCCTCAGAATCCAGCACATTCACTCCTCTAAGCAGTTAAAGTAAGCTAATGGGCAGATATTAGCTGGTTATGTGATGGGACAGCATACAAAAATTCTAAATAAATAAATAAATATCAGGTGGTTTTTTTCTGCATTCACAAAGTGTTTTGCAGGTGTGTTCCTGCATGCCACTGGGCAATCATCCACTGAGCAATCACTAAGTCATACGATGTTGCACTCATGATGTCACCATTTATAATTCTTGAATTTGAGATCTAGGTCTTGCTAATTTGTAGTGCCCATCTAAAAACAAGCCAGAAGTTTTTCTCCAGAATGGATTTTAATCCAAGCTAGAGAAAAACTGTTTCACCCATAAATTTCCTCCTTTGTACTCATTAACCTATCTAGGGTACTGCTGTAACCCAGGCTTCTTCCCTTCCAGCAATCACCAGCCACAAGCCATTTCTTAACAAAACTCTCTTTATTGTTTCTACATATAAATCTTCTAGCTATGTCTCTGAGCATACACAAAGTAGTTAGTTGACCCCCCCCCCCCAGTTTAGTGATCACTCCCCAAAACTTCCCTTAGGAGTGTGCTTCTGCTCCTCAGGAGGAACACTGCAAAAGCATGCAGAGTTCTGCACACTTCACATCCAATTGTCCTTCTCACTTCTGTTACCACTTAGCCATGGTATCCTGCTTGGGAAAGCGTGAGAGTGAGTTGTACCAATCTGGAATCTCTTCATCCTCAACAGTCTCTCTCACTGGCTGATTCTGCTTCCCATTCCCATTGTCTGGCAGAACCTCCTTCATGTTCTGGCTAGCTCTAATCTCATGCACTTCCATGCCCTCCTGTTTGTTCTCAAGAGCTTGAGCAAGCCCCTGCTGCTCAAACCCAATGAAACATTCAGTTCCTTCTTATTCTGAATCAGTAAAAAGAGTGCAGCTAGCCTCCCACAGGAACACTTCCCAAAGCCTTCTATCATGCGTTTTCACAACAGGTACTATTGTTGTAGACTTTTTTCTGACTTAAGATGCATAAGCTTGCACTTCTAGGCATTTAATTCACTCATATACTGTGGCAGCTGCTACTGCTCTAATATAAGGAGGAGGAAGAAGATGTCCCTTATCTATTGGAATGATTCTTCAACAATAACTCAACCCCTGAGAGCTCTAGGATATCAAACTTAGGCAGAATGAATTATGGCTTCAGTATGGATATCTTTTCCAAGCTCCTGAGGCTGTGCTGTTCCAGGATTCCAAGGGCAGGGAAAAGGTGGTAGGGACAGTAAGAGATCTTACTGTATTTTTCAGTTTTTATGGGTCAGAGATGAGTTGGGTTGTCAATCCCAGTTATTGAACTTCTAGCTGTCATTCCTGTGCTTCCTTGCCTACAGCCTTTTTCAATAAAGTATTATTCTTTGTAGTCAGTGGGAACGACAACAGTAGTACTCTGTCTAGTTTCCATCTACCTCCACATGTCCAGCTACTGAAGATTCCTCCTGGCTCAGGATGGATGTGCTGGGTGAACTTTACTTGCTTTGCCTTAGAATCATTTTTTCAAGCTTTCCTGGAAATTACCTGGAAGGAAGGTAGAAAAAAAATAGATCTTCATTTTTGTTTCTGTTTCTTTGAAGAACCTCTAAAATGGAGAAACGTGTCAGTCTCTGCTCCCTTACTTCCCAATATCCCCATAGAAAACCATAACTTTGAGAAAGGGAAATAGGTAAAGTGGGATAGGCTTGGCCACCTTTCCCTTAACTGGAAACAGTTATCAAATTGAATGGAACACAACAGTAAATTGTAGATTCAGTGTGTGAGTTTGGGGGGAGGGGATTTATTTATTTACTTATTTTAGTAAAATAAGAATAAAAAGCTTATTTTAAAGCTTTTATATACTGTCCCACTACTGACATCTTGGGACGGATTACAACAAGTACAAATAAAATAAGACACAAAATGGTATAGCATCCAGTGGCAAATATAAAAGCCACAATTATCATCAATTAACAATTAGAATAATGGGAAAATAAAAAGGTTTTCACCTGGTGCCAAAAACATAAAAGTGTTGGCGCCAGGCAAACCTCTCTGGGGAGCTTATTCCACAGTTCGGCTGCCACCGCAGAGAAGATGCTCCTCCAGGTAGGCCCCCTCCTGATCTCTTTCAAGGAGGGCTCCCAAAGCAGGACTTCCACCTTAGGTCACAAGGGGCGGGAAGGCAGAAAGGGAAGAAGATATGGATGCAACACCATGGATCATCTGGGGGTTACTTTCCTTCTCCAGTCCCCATGGGATATACTCTTGTCCTCTCTTCCTACGGAATCTGGCAGTGAAGTAACAGTAAAACCAAACCCCATAACAAGCACCGTCACCACCACCTGTTTTTTTGCTGAATTTCAAGGACAAAGCACTATGGATCCTTAAAAATGACAAATCTAACATGAAGACTGGCAGTCAATCTGTTGTAAACTTTGAAAGGATGTATATGCCTGATTACGCTGCATTTTAGGGGTTTGATTTTTATAAAATGCCCACAGTGCCTTTAGGGTATAGAAGTGTAATAAATGAAATGAAATTCCCTCAAATGCAAATTTGAAATATGTGGTGAAGTTCACTCCCATTGTGACAATTCATAGACAATATGTAACTGCATTAGGATATACACATGTACATATATAGGATACTTTTCATGCTTCATTGGATTCTGAGGAACCTGTTGATTTCCATGCATTTTTCTGAAATTCCAGCTGCAAATGTGGCAGCTCCACAAAGTAATGCAAGGCCAGCTACAGCCCCATTGTGTGCACTCTGGAAATAGCATGCTTGAAAGACTGGATGCAGGAACGGCAAGTATTTAATGTGCATAAGATGGTTCTGGGAAGATTAATTAGTTAATAAAAATGTAAATTGCTAGATAAATGTTATTAATATTAGCCCTTGGTAGCAATAAAGAATGCTGAAATCTCTCTGTATGTGTGTGTATGTGCGTGTGCGTGCATGTGTGTGTGTGTGTGAGAGAGAGAGAGAGAGAGAGAGAGAGAGAGAGAGAGAGAGAGAGAGAGAGAGAGAGAATCCTGCTATTCTAGTACTGCTGATTTTGGCTGATTCCAAAAGTTCTTTCTCAGTGAGTTCACAGCCATGATTTGATGAGAGATTGTGAAATGCACTTGACACTTACATTGACTTGGGATGGTGATCTAAAAGTACAAATCTGATGTAAGGATAAATATCAAGTCCTAATTTATCATCTCTTTCCACTTATTTGCAAGATTATTCATAGCAAATACTTACCAAGAGTTAATCTCAGTGTAGCATACAAGTTTTGTTTGTTCATTTATCCGTCCGATTACCCAATAAGAGCCAATTAGAATGGTGAATCTTTTCTGAAATTCTTTTCTAGGTGACTTCTAACACACAGGAGCTTGTGACTAGAAGTGGGTATCATGCTGTTCGGAAAAGATGGTGCTTCATGTTAAAAAATTGCCCTCTCAACAGGCAAAGGAACTGAGGTTCAGGAAGAGAGCAAAGTCCGAGGAGCATGTGTGAGGTGATCAAGATGCTTAAAGAGAGCATAGGCATTCCAGATGACTGCCTCCAAATAATTGGGGTAGAGCTGCTGTTGGATTATCTTGCCTATTCCTCAGATGCTGTAAAGTGGCCATGGCAGTAATGCATATAATAGTCCTTCACTGAATCAAATGGCTGAGTGTGCACTGTGATGAGAGGACCACACTGTGGTCATGGTCATTACTGAAGAGTAGAGAAGGGAAAAAAATACCATTCTCTGGCAATAATAGCCACACATTTACTAGGGATGGACCAATATGTTAATTTCAGGTTTTCTCATCTTTCAATGTTTCCAGCCTTAAATTCATATAGTCCCAATCTCTGAGGATTTTCAGGTTTAAATCCTTCTGTACCCTTTTGTCTGAACTGTTTTGCTTGATATAAAGCATTTTTGTAAATACTTTTCCTAATATAGGGCTTTTCTGAACACTTATGTGTATTTTTGTGCATGTTTTCCAAATATATACATTTTAGACATGTTTTAATTATTGGAGAACTCCATTGTACAATTCAGAGAAGTGCAAATTTGAAAAATAACTGACTTTCAGCTTTTGTATTAACGAAAAAGAGTAAAATTAGTTAAGTAATTATTAAAATGTGGTCTGAAGGATTCTTTTTTCCCTACATTCCCCCCCCCCCCCACACACACACACCCTTGGGCATTGAAGCCTGAGCAACCTATGCACACATGCATTATGTTCAGGTGCTACTGTAGAAGGAAACTTGTATCCCAACTTCCACTGCAAATAGCACTTCATTAGGAAATTGTATTCTGTCTCCAGCCAACAGAAATCCATTTGGAACAAAGAGATGCACACTAATCTTCACAGATTAATCATGCACATATATTACAGCTGGTAACTGTAACCCTGTTTTCCACTACCAGAGATAATTATTGGTGTGCCTTTTTTCCCTCCCTTAGGTGTAATGGTTGATAATTCCATTCACTTGTTTTCTGACTGTTAAAGTAGACTTCTAATGAACCACAAAGAGTATTCATGGGTATTTAGCCAAGTGTTTAACCTCTTTTAAGTGAGCCTGTGCAAATAGATACATGGTAAATATTTAAAATCCCATGAATAAGCTTTACTCTAATCCCTATCAACAGACCTTGGATGTGAAGATGGGAGTATTACACACTGTGCTTTCCTAAGCAATGTCCTTCTAATCCTAACAGTGTTGATACCTATAAGAGCTACTGATAGAAAAGATAGCAGTGTCTTCTTTGAAACTATACTGGTTCATTTAATCCAGTATTGATATGATTTAAATAACAAGACCTGTTACTTAAATGTAAATAGGGTAGGTAATTCAGAACATCTTGCAGACTAAGCCAGTTCTTATCAGTGAGACAAAAGGTTCTGCACAGACATGCCATCTTCACATTGTGGTCATTATTTCCATGAATTACTACAACATGTGAAGAAGTGCTTCCTCTTTTTTTCTGTCCTGAACCTATTGCATGTCAGCATTGTTGGATCCTAGTACTGCAGAGCAGAGTGAGGCAGTCACTCCCAGAACCTGCAGGACAGCTTTTCTATCCTGTCCCCCACATGAATTTCCATCACATAAGACAGCACCACAGTGAAGATGCTTGCTTTTTGATGGCCTGGGTTGGTTGGCTGTCACACCTAGTTTCCTTACTGTAACAGATCACAGGCGAAATTGCTGGGAAAGGCCTCTGACCAAGTGAGCAGACAGAGAAGCATCTGTCCCAAGAACTGTAAGCCATCCCGAGATGTTCTGTAGGGGACAAGATAGAAAAGCTAAACAAAATAAATAAATAAAAGCATCCAGGTCAGACCACACACCCCAGCAGACATTGTTTGTGTGCATATGATGCCTGATGGTGTTGCTGCTGCTTTGGAGCATCTCAATGATGGATGATCAGTGAGCAGACCATTGGATTATCAGTGAGCAGATACAAGGCATACCTATGAACAGTGCCAGCTCCTGGTGTTGCAAAATCCTTCAGCAAAATATTTTCAAAAGCCCTCCTCACATATCAAGCCTACTTTTTCAGCATCACCAGCTAGTTCCCTATCCTCATCTTTATCATTGCTAATAAATTATTGTAGACAGCAGTGATATTTACAGTTTCTCCTTCTCATTACCCCCATGGTCTAGGCTAGTTCCAGAGGGAGGTGAACAAGCAGGTTGCAATGGTGAACAGGAGCAGCAGATCAAAGGGGCTCTTGTCAATGGGTCCCTGCCAGGGTGTGGACCCACAGCAAGAGTTCAGACATAGCACCCCTTGAAACTGGCCCTGCCTAAATCTGAGGTGGCAATGCATTCTTCTCTTTCTTGTTGTTTGTAATTTTAGAAATCTTTCAAATCTTTCCTGGAGATCTTTTGATTCTTTAAATAGGGTTTTACTGTTATAGCTAAAGATAATGTCAAAACCCAATGTAAGTTATGTTACATCTTATGGGAAAAAATGGGGAAAAACTTGACAAAGTAATACCCTGTTTGGTGGCAGTTGTGTGCTTCACATCGTAAAACATAATAATGAAGAAGATGTAGACCACTAGTCTGAACCTTACATTCTCCTGAGGACTCTGGATGGGCCACATGCTTGTGATTGGCAAGATCAAACAAGTAGGAAGCAATGGCACCCATTTTTCTCTTTCTTTCACCCTCCTCTCTTTCCCCTTCTGCTATCCTTTTGTTTCTGTCTCTCTGCCTCTCTTTGTCTCTCTGTTCTTCCATAACCACAGGCTGCTAGGGGTGGAGCATATCACTCTTGCGAGGCATCTGAATGATTCACTTGAAATAAACTGGTAGAGACCATTTGGGATCATCAAGTCATTTTTTTTCCTGAGGAGGATTACAATTTCTAATATTCATATGCAAGGGCTTATATTGCAGGACCTACTTGACAATATGAAAAATATGCTATTTTTAATGAAAAAAATTGCTTGGCTTTAAGACCTAGTAGCCTGGGTAGACTTATAGGCTTAAGACTGTTTCATAAATGCACATAGATCAGATTCTTTTATTTTATTACTTATTTTGAAATTATCTATGCTTCTCCTTCATTAGGAAGGATGATCCCAGGCTGGTAGAAATAAAATTATCAAAATTACATAATATAACAATAAAAATCAAAAAGAGGTCTAAAAATCATAAAACCACCAACCAAACAAACAATCAGTCAATCAGTCTAAATGCAATGTATTCATTATGGTGTTGGCCACTGGCTCTCAGCTGAACACATGAACTGATTCCAATGAAAAGTAATGGGAATGCTGTGTTGTGAAATAATGCAGCATTTCTGTCGGTGATGTCCGTGGTCTGGAATGGCTCATCTGCGCATGCAGGTCATTCCTTGATGCTGCAGATAATACTATGTACATTTGGATTAGTTATTAGTTTCTGCTTCATATTGATCTTTGTGAGAACAAAGAGGTAAGGCACACATTTTAAAGTAAAATTGGCTACAACTGTAACTATACAAGCTTGTAATGAAATAGTTCATACTCCTTTCATATCAGTGTGGATAACTGTCCTCTGACAAATTGACAGCAGATATGTTCTGTCTCATCCTAATGTGTGAGCCAACTCACCTTACTTCTGAGTTCCACATCCAATGCTGTGTAGAGCAATGCTGAGCTGAATTACTATCACCATGTGTTAACTCTTGGTAGGTTAGACAAGCAGGGCCCAAACTATTTCCATACCATCTTGATCCAATTCATCCTGAAAGGCTGGTTCAGGAAAGTGTCCCCTGCCCCAACATGGTTACTATGTGTTGACTGTCGCTCATAACCTGCATTACTGAAAGCAAGTTTGTTCTGATTTTTAGTATGTGCTGGGCACAAGGGATGCCCATCTAGTCTCCTGGTGTGTAGCCCTGGAGAGTCAAATGGGTGGGGGTTCCTAATCAGCCTCTGGAAAGGCAGTTGGCAAGGCTTTCATTGTGATGACTGAGAAGGTGGATAAGGCTGCCCATGCTTTTGGGGGGTCCAATAAAAGAAGGCCTCACCCTTGGTGGAACAACCTCTTCCCTGGTTTGCAGTCTTTCTCTTCCTTCCTTGACCCTGAGCTCCTAGACAGGTGTGCTTGGGCGGCAGTTATTTTCCTTTAAATCAAGTCTGTTGTCTGAGCCTGGCATATCTGGGGTCTCTCTTTGGCCTTTGGGGTTTCTCAGATGGTGATGCCTCTTCCTGATTACCCTTTTATGACTGCAGATCATTTGATGGTTTTGCATAAACTCATATTGCAAAAGGTAAAATGCCTCTGCTAAGCCTTGGCTAATTGTAGTAAGTCATTTAAATCAGTATTAAATTAAAACATGAGGGGTGGGGGGGTGGGGAGGGGATTTTGTCCTGCCTGGCTTTACATCTATTTTACTTTTTCTTTGGACCTGACTGCCACTGAAATACAATCCTGAGAACTTCTACAAAATTTAAGTCATCCTTCGAGTACAACACCTTTGCTTTAAAACATACATTGCCTGTTACTTACCGAGGTAGCAGCCTTCAACTCATCTGAGCTATTTTTTGCCTTTGTCATGCCCTAGGTATTCATTAAATTCTCCCCTCCATGAACCACCCATGATGGTTTGGAAAACCAGAGTTTCTTTGCCAAAGTAGTTATTTCCCAAGGAGTGGACCAATTTTACAGTAAGCATTGCAGCAGTGAGAAACCTACATTAGCAGTGGATATCAGTTTGAGAAGGTGTGGAGTCATACATTGTTCCTGAAGTGGGTGCTAGGTTTACGCTTTGGAGTCATACAGGTGTCATTTTCTTTTGTGACATTGTGATGGGTACCTTGTAGTAAAACTTCCAGCTTTAAGCAACACTTATTTGCAGGTGTATGCTTGCCCCTGCTTCACTGTTAAGGTGGTGTCTGCAGTCTTTGTTTTCCAGAGGGCAATTCTTGAAATAACTGCTTTGAAAGAACATGTTTTGTCAATGTAAAGAACTACAGATCACTTTGATCTGATTGAGCAAATTGAGCCTGTGGGCTACTCGTTGCCGCTGACAATACATCTTTGCCATTGCAGCTCTCCTGCTCACCTTTACTCAGTATAGAACTGCCAAAGTGAAGATGGGCATTTTCCCTGCTTTTAAAACAAAAGATGCTTCAAAGGAAGTGGGAGAAGGTCAGGAGTTCATTTGTGGCAGGTAGGACTGTGAAGTGAGATAATGGTTGTGGGCAAAAGTCAGTCATACTTCTAGGTGGTTAATGCGTGTTGGTGTTTAGATTGCACATCTGAACTAATTTTACCTGAAGGGGAGAAAAAAGGCAAATTGCTGCAAAAAAGAGAGAGGTGTTATTCCCAAGCTGTCTCCTTTTGTGATACATTTGTAATCCTTTCTGGGTCGCCAGAGAACACCTCTCCTTTGACCCAAGAGTGACTGTCTTTTCCCCGTCTGACACAGTTTCCTGCTGCCAGCAAGCCTGCTAAATAGTTTTCTTTATGGGGTTTTATTTCAGTGCCTTGCTTGTCAAAGTTCTTTCTTCCTCTCTAGTGATGTATCCCAGCCATGTCAAATTTTGTTACCTTCCCATGTGTTAGACCACACACGCCCTCCACAGTTTCTTCACCCAGTGATAACTGAAATTGTACTTCATCCCATCTGTCAAACCATTTCATTGTTTCATCGTTCAGTAGCCACAACATTTTTCTCTTGGCTTATGTATTGCTACTGATATTACACAGCTGCCCTCGATGACTAATTCTAGTTCAGATAGGCTGAACTTTGCTTTCCTATTAATGAAATAAAGGTGCTGACTCTGAAGTATTGTTTATTCTGTTGTTTAATAGTTATCTTTGATCATTTTCATTTCAGTTTTCTTCTCAACAGCCCCATCAGACTGATACTGTTTTCTAATAGTTTGGGAAGATGTTTTTGATATGGTAACTAAACAGTCTTATGTTTGTGTACTCAGAAGTGCTATTGAGTTCCTAGGAAAGCAGTTACAGGATTTGCCTCCTTAATTTATTATTGGTGTGAAATGATTTTGATTTACACTTTCATTTTAATTATATATATAAAAACCAAGACTTGGTAGCTATCAAGTTTATTGCTCATAAATGGTTTACTCTGTATACAACAAACCATCAAATCATTGGGTTATCAAGCTATTGTATTTTCCACTACACTTAGAAACCAGTGCAAATTCATTTAGGGATTAACCCAGTGCTGTCACTTGTAGTGTTCTAAATAAAATAATAACATTCCATTGAACTAATATTTTCCTTAATATCTTGGCACTCAAGATATAAGTGAATCATTTATTACTGTCTAACAACAGTATATTTCAATTGGACATCAAAGTGCAATTTGGAGATACTGTGAAAGGAAGACAAGTCAGTACATGCAAGGGCTTGGAATAGGCGCAAATACTCGTAGCTATATTGTGGACCACAAATTGTGCCTCCAAGTGTATTTTCATTTCTAGATTATGTGGAGTGTGGCTAGATACGATATATAAGCAAACAGCAGCAGACTAGGGGTTTGCCAGGGATTGTTTGATATTAATTTTATTTCATTGTATATAACATTTACATATCATCTTTTTTTTTCTTTTTTCCACCGGGTAAACTCATGTTTGCTTATAAAATACTTTCACAGTATGATTAAAAATAAACAAAGTATAAATAAAGTGCCATAAAGACCCAACCATAAAAGAGCAGTATTAAGGTGGCAAGCCACTGGAACCATCAACTCAATTGCTTTCAGGTAAAGCCATGTTTTAACCTGACTCCCGAAGAAAATAGTGTTGGGGCATACTGATGGTATCCTGAAAGAACATCCCACAGGGTAATAACCATCACAGCTTTTATGATCTTTTATGGTCTTTTATGCTTGCCCATCATACTTCAAATTACTAATGAATCCAGAGGAATGCTGAACCTACTAGCCAAAACTAGTTTAAAATGCAAAGCATTCTGAGGCCAGAAATCTGTGTTGAGAACTGAATTCACAGAGTCCACAGTATTTCTATACAAAAATCTGCTCCTACTGGTTATCCCATGTAGTATAATTTAGGATGGTAGAGGTAGAGGAAGTTTTTTTTTTTGCTGCTATTCTTTAACAATTGGAAAATGGATATTCTTGGTGATTTCTGATTCAAAGCATCTAGACAGTAGATCCAGTATATCCAGGTCAATATTTTGTACAACATTTCCTTAAGCCCAAGCCAGTTATGCATTTGGTTACAGTCACTGTTTCAGGGACAGGAATCAACCAGCTGTAGTTAATCATCTAACAAGGATTCAGCATATACTAGACATAATCACTCAAGATGGGTTGAGAATTTATATTTGAAACTGTTTCTTTGGAACTTCATAAATCAGTGAAATCATTCCAGTTTCATGACTGGTTATTCTAAACAATCTGGTTATATCAGCCCCAGTCAACCTGACCCTTGCCAGACATGTTAGACTGCAAGTCCCATAAGTCTCAGTCTTTATGGCCATTGGGGACAGCTGGCCTATATAATACCAATGCATTAGCTAAACCCAGTATAGCTTTCCTTCCAGTCTGAGCATTTCAGGTTAAAAGCAGTATCTAGTCTACTGAGGCCAGTGTTTGATTCAATTGTAAATTTAACATATCAGCACAACTGATTTTATTTCTAGTTTAATGAAAATGTAAGTGCAGTACCAACTCCAGTTCTGTTTAACAGTGTTTGACAGCAACTGAACTTGAGAATGAATCAAAGTTGACATTTTAGAACAAAATAGTAGAGCACTTGACCGAGCCAATAAATGGCTGCAGCTGGGACACATCTTCTAGTTGTGGCAAAGAAGACATCTGTGTGGTTTTGGTGGCAAATAAGTTTAGATAGCTCAGGAAGGGGGGTTGCTTTAAAGTGTGCACAGGTGATATGGCATAAACCATTTGAAAGAGAAGGCTTTGTTTGTCATGGAGAAAACTTAGAGTAATTGTTTCAAGATAGTTATTAGATCCCCAGGGCAGCTTTGAGATTAAGGTCACCAAGCAATCTCCCAAAAGTCTTGCCGTGTAGCATTCTTTACGTGCCACTTACTGTGTGTATCATATCTCCAGAGAAGCATCTGAATGATATCAGGACATACTATGGAGATTGGTTTGCCTTTGATTTAGCAAAGGATGGGGTTGAATGATTTGTTAAATTTTAAGTGAAAAAGAAATCATGGTTAAAATGTGAAAATTATTACTACAGCAGGACTAGATTTAGAAAAACGATCAACTAGGGACAGATACCCAGTGGTGTAGGAAGGAGTCATTTTGAAATTCAGGTGCTTAAATGTGATAGCACCTATAGCAATGCCCCCAAGGGGTGTTCCAAAATTCAGGAAGTTGTGCAGATTCACATGAAAACCAACCAAACCAATTCTAGCAGTTTTCATCTCTACCAGGAGCAGATCTTCTCTACAGCTCTTGAACCCACATTGGTTTATGAACCTCAGGAGGGCTGCTCTTTTAATGACATGATTATTAATCAGTATCTTATTATTCTCAATGTGTTGCCCTGGGGACAATACAGTAACACTTAGGGATGCTTTCTGATGCTAAAAGGCCAAATAGGTTTTTTAAAATATTCAAATACACAGATAACCAAATTTTGACCATTGCAAAGCCTAGGTTGGCACTTCTCCACTTCCAAGTACTTACTGGAGGTATAATGTCAGAGAGAAAAACAGGAGACAGTTCCAAAAGACACTGAACATGCCTGTGCAAATGTAGTGTGGCCAAGATACCAGAGCATCATAGAAGTGGTTTACTTCTTAGCAACAAAAGAGGATGGAGAGACCCCTGAGCAGTGATCACAAGGCGCAGTGGTGACTACAAGGAAGGCTGTGAGTTCTGAGACATCTAGGCTCTCATGCATCATGATGATGCCAAGAAGAGCATGGTAGGATCTTAGAAATCCTTCTGCACTTGAGTCAATGAAATTTTGGATGGAAGGGGGTATTCCTGAAAGTTAGAAGTAGAAGTGAGGAAGATGAAAGAAATGAAGGTATAAATATTATATAGCCATGGTCCCAGTGATGGGATGCACTAGTTGTGTTTTGTTTTGTTTCCTATATATAGGTTTTTTTGTATTTTGTGTTTTTTTCTTATTTTTTATGATGCATTTTACACTTGTTTTGTAGCAGCGTATTAAATTAAAACATATAAAGAAGAAATCTTTCTGCAATCCTTTGGTCTTCCACAAACACAAAGCCTGAAATATGATTTCAAAAATTTTTCCCCTGGGTTCAGGGCTTTCAAGGCATATAGCCTGGGTACCATAGTTTTAGAAGTATATGCTACAGCTCCAGTGTAATTTTATATGAACACTCTAATATATATGTAAACCTATGGAAAACTAGATTCACTCTTACTGTATCTGTAACTTAAAACATGTTAAGTCAAAGATTCATTTTAATTCATTGTTTTAAATTATGAAAACAAGGGCAATATATTATGTATTTATACTATATTTGAAGGGCAGCATACTCACTGTTAATTGTTAGATCATATAAAACTTTCCAAACATTTCATCCTCCCCCATCCTCCATACAAATATAGCTGGATGTTTCTTGTCAGCAGCATGGAAAGGTACTGCGTAGAACAAAGATTTTATACAACAAAACTTGAGTCAAAGGAATTTTTTGATAGATAGAAGAACCAAAGTGTAGGCTTTATTTAGTTTGTTCATTCATTTTTATTCCTATAACCACACTATAGCCACAGCTTTCTGGACAGTTTACAGTATTTAATCGAACAGAAACAATACAATGAACATTTAGAATCAATAAAATACAGTATTCAGTATTCCATTTGTAAATTTAAAACAACTAAAATTTCCAATATAAACACAGTTTAATATTTAAAATATTTCCATTAAAAACCAGACCTAATTAAAACAGCAGGCAGAGCCCATGAGATGCCCTTAAACAGAGGGGAGTTTTAACCTGACACTGAAAAGATGGCAGTATTGGTGCCAGGCAGGCTTCGACAGGAAGACCATTCCACCATTGAGGGGCGAGAGGTTCTCTTCCATGTTACCTCTTTCGGGACCTTTCTGGAGGTAGGCAGTTAGAGGAATGTCCCACATGAAGATTGCAGAACCTGGGTAGAATGAAGTCTGGAGAGGAATTCCATCAGGTGATGAGGTTCCAAGCCTCATCATATGAGAATCTGATACCTTACCACCTATCTGAGTCACAAAGTTGATATCAGTTCTTCTAATTTAATTTAATTCATTCTCTTGGACTGAGAAAAATACCTCCAGAGGAAAGTAAATGCTCAGCATGAGAAAGTGCAGCTTGCAAATTAAACAGAAAAGCACTGCATATTGTGAAATATTTTGGTCTAAATGCATTTTTTAAATGTGGCATCATATTGTTTACCATATGAAACTTTTTTTTCAAATAGCATCTCCTGCTGAGAGAAATCATTGTATCTGAAAAAGCAGTGGAAACCTGTCAATAATACCCATATGTCCTATAAAATGTTTTTATTTCTTTCATGGTATGTTATGCTTCATCAGTTCTCTTAATCCTAGCTTCAGTTCACGTTGTCATTCTGAAACAGCTCACTGAGCAGTAATTTATCTCTTGGCTGGGCATAACAACCGCAACTACAGGTTATTTTGGGAGCAGGGATTTGCATTGCATAAACTGTATTTTTGAAAATCATTTTCAAATGAGATTAATTTGTGATAGGAAAGGTATTCCTCTATTTTTAGAAGCAGCCTCTAAGCCACTCGAGACTGTCTCTTGAAGGCTTTCTTGAGTATCAAGCAGAATCTTCATTTGAGGATTAGAGGAGGGGAAGCCACAGGAGAAAGGAAAAGATGTTTCTTCCTATTTGTTTTAATACCTATTTAAAATTGGCAATGGAAAGATAATGACAGATTGCATTCTAGCCAAATCTTTCGGTTGTGCTCCAGATGACTTGTATTTCTTTTCAATTAGGCTGACTGCTTTAGCATAGGAAGAGATTACTGTTCTTGCATGCTGAAAAGATATTAACAATTAAAATAGCTGAGGGGGGGTGGCTGGGTCATGTACTAGAGGATTATTGTTGTTTTCTGAGCAAAATGACTGGGGGATTCTCTTTCTATCATTTTAATGTTTGCCATTAAGCAAAGATGGTTACATGGTGAACAGCTACTTTTATTATGCAGAATAGAGGAAAGGATAGAAATATTTGCATATTTGCTATGGAACCAAAACAATATCAGCTTTTCACAAAGATGCTGTGTTGGTCATGCAATACATATCAATAGCATGAGAGCTTTGATAGTCACAGCTAGGGCAAAGCTACATAACCAACACTAACTGCCATCGGGTCACTATTTATTAATGATTTAATTTCTATTGTGCCCATTAGCCAAGATGACACTCTTGGAGGTTAGAAGACAGCAAGCTCTTTAGTATTTCTTGGTACTATTGCAGTGGCACCATTAAATCAGGGTTGGGTTGAAGGTGGGTCTCCAGCTGTTTTGGACTTCAACTCCCAGAGTCCCCATTATCATCACTAGTGATCAGTAATGTGGAGAGTTTTAGTCAAACATCTGGAAGGCACCAGGTTGGTGAAGACTGTCCAAAGGTGGTGGCATCCTTTCCGCCCCTGCATGAAATAACCTTCAATTGTGCCTTTCCACTTCAAATTTCATTGAGGATCTTTAAAAGCAAAAAGGGTCAACTAGTTGCTATATTCACTGTCAGGTTCAGAGTCAATCTCTGTTTTTCCTCTGAAATGTCTGAGTGGAAACTCCTTACAGACACAGTCTGCTGGATTCTGAGAAGCCATCGTATTCCCTTGGCTTTGTCAGAAATATCTCTTGCTCAAAAGGCCACCCTATTTTGATTCAGGCCCTGGCCTGTTTGAACAGGACTTGAGCTGAAATGGTTTGCAACATGCTCCTGTGTGATGCAGGTCTCTCTACCAGTGCTCCTTTCTTCCCCAGCTCAAAATGGGGTGGGTGGGGGAGATAGCCATTGGGGGAAAGAGTGGATATTATTTATATGCTTTTTATTTTCAGAATACCTAAAACTCACTTTCATCCCAAAATCAAGTTCATCTGAAATCAATATGCAGTCCAAACAGCTTAATGCTATTTTAAAAAGTAATACAAACAATTGAGAAGAATAAAAGCCATTCAAAAAGCTAAAATGCAATAATATAAAGTGTCTGGGGAGAGAAAGGGGTTTGAAGCTGGCACCAAAGGGAATAAAGCATCAGTACCAGAGATAACTGACTCAGCAGCAGCAAAATGAAATTCAAGGCATTTCTGCAGAGATGGACCTTCCTTTTGGACATGCAAGATGTAATTCCTTGATAAGGATAACATGGTGAATGACTTCCTCCAGACTGTCATAACACCCCTTCATATTTGGGCCCTGGTCTGTTTAGAGCTTTCAAAAAGACCAGCCAATGAGGTATGACGAAAGCTCTTTCCCACACAGGGGAAACCTGGAAAGGACTCTCTTTAACTGTAAATAATACACAGAATATGCATATTTCCTGTAAGGGTTCACACAGAGAGCAGTTTAGAAATTGCTTAGGAACCAGGAATTGATAGGGGCATTAGACATACACATCTTGTCATTATCAACAATGTCTAGGGTTTCACAACAGGATAAATGAGTGTACATAAAAGAGGGTGAAAGAGGTTAGTGTGAAAGGGGGAAATCAAAAGAAGATGGGTTGGGAGTGGGAAAAAGTGAGATTGTGTGTGCATATGCACATGCACTTACATGTGCTCACACACTGCTGCTTTAGTTATATCTTAACTTTGGCCTCTTGGGGAATTTATCGGCTGTTAAGATATGTTCTCAGACAATGTCCTGAGACAACTTACTCTGAGAAGATACAGCTATCTTCAGGCAAGTTTTCTGTGTCATCTGCTTCCTCACATCATGTTTTATGACAAGTAGCTTGTTAGAAAATATCTTCATGGTTAGCATGTATTGAATAATGCAGTCAAAGAAATGAAGCTGAGCCTCAAAGCACCAGGTCTTCAGTTTACGTTCATTAGTGTGGCTCCATGGTCTGGACTTCAGTGGACTTGGACCTATTTTAAACCTGCTGAGACTCAAACACCAGGAGATTATTAGCGGCCATATTTTCCAGCAAGTGTGCTACTTCAGAGATACAAAATGTATGCTGTTTCATCTCTGGTTTTCTTTCAGAAACCCACACCCATCACCAAGCACTGGGCTGCAGAAAGAATGGGCTGAAAAGGAAGGTTCTGAAGGAAACAATTTATTAGCAGTTTGAAATACAATTCAATTACTTTGACAGTCCTAGCCCCTAAATTATGGTTTCACACACACGCATGCATGCATGTAATGTTGCATAATTGAGTTCCAAGCAGTTAAAGAGAGAAAGAGCACTATTGTAAAATCCCCATTTGTAATGCTGGAATTTCCTAATCGGCACTAAGCTTTGGAAGAGAGAAGCTTTATAATAAAATGAAATACAGTGAAATGTATTTCTGAATACAAACATCTCACTCATGCACGCACACACTACTTGAAAGTAAGTTGTTAATATTTTGAATACTGAATACTGAAATCTTGCTGTGTTTTTAATGCAATAAGAAAAAGAAGAAAAATCTGTATAAGAAAATCTGTATTTATGACAAGTAGTTTATACTAGTCATTATGGGGAAAGAAATCTAAGGGAAAAGGGAATTAAGTGGCTACAAGAGCTAAATATCTGTAGTTCTATACACTGAAATAAAGAGAGAAAACAAAAGAGGAGGGGTGTGTGAGAGACGGGGGGGCAAGCACAATGAGAATTCAGTATAATTGTGAAGTATTTGCAGGAATCATTCGGTATGATTGTGGAGTATCTGCTGAGAAAACAAAATGGAACCTGTAGGGAAGAGAACAGAATGCAGCATCCTGGAACATGCCATGGCTGACTGGAATATTAAACAAGAGTAGTCTACAGTGCAGCATTTTGCTGCTGGTCTTATGTGGGCTGTGGGGGTAACATTTTGGCCCCAAATCTCTATTTATTTATTAACTTTTTTAAAGGCTGTCCATTAGCATCATGGTCTCTGGGTGGCCATTACAGCTATTTCCTCTTTTATAACACAGCAAAGAGGTATTGAGGCTACCCTTTATATTGTGTCAGATCGATTAGAAATGATCCTGCAGAGAAAGATATGATGCTAGTATTTCACTGCTATAGGATTCTCTTCCTTGAAGAATCAGTAAAATCTGTGTTTGAGCATCTGGGCTGGCTGAAGCAGGTGGAGGGAGTATGTCACGCTCCTTCCCCACCACTAGGATGGCTCCCTAGTGTTGGGTAGGTGCTGCCAGGTGGATGGACTGTCTGGAGATTTCTGCCAGCCACTCTGACAGTGTGGCATTTTCTGCAGTGGGACACCAGAGCTGACCTGCCTGGTAGAACAACACCTGGTGCTCCAGACACCTCCAGTAGCCCTGCTCTTCTCATGCAGCAAATGGCAGAGGGGAAATCAAGCAGCAGGATATCCAGAGCAGCCACTGACTGTTCCTGATGATTCTCTCATGGCAGTCCTGAGAACAGGCAGGTGCACATTCTGAAGGGTTCTGACAGCCATAAAGGGCCAGCTGGTCAAGCACTGAAGGAGGGATGTCCTTGGAGATCACCAATATAGATCCCCTTTTTATATGCGGGTGATGGAGAGAGGTACGTCACATGCCAGGGATCGGAGAGATGAAATGTGGCACATGGGTGGGGGAAGATGCAGTGGAAGTACCCCTGTGCTCTCTCTCCTCAGGTAGCAGGCAAGCCTGCACTCAGCCCTGCTGAACATGGTTTGGAAACTCATTGCTAGTTGGTGTAGGTGTTTGAATGGTTGCTGCTTATTCCTATGGGACCTGTATTGTGGTAAAAACAGGTGTGTGGGAAATGGCTGTGAGTGTTCATGGCTGCAGCCCAGAGTAGCTGTCAAGTGTTCCCCTGAGTGAAGCATACTTCAGCTGAGTGTGTCATTTCTACTGTCAGCTGCTGAGAGCAGTCCACTTTTACTAGCCACATGCACCATGCCTTCACACCCACTTATTTTAATATGCTTTGAGGAGTCCATAGTGTTTACACAGTGAGCACTGAAAGATGGAAGAAACACCCGAGATTATTACTTTAATCAGAACATATTTTGCTGTGCTTTCTCCCCTGAGATTTATAGCATCTTACCATAACAACAACACTATTGTATTAAGAAAATCTCCCTGCTTTAAATGAATATTCAAACTCTTCACAGCCATCTCTCGATGTTTCATCTTCCCATGTTTCTTGCTGGAGTGTTTCTGTTGCCAGGTTCATAGTCTATTCTTTGAGTACTTTCTGTGAGCCACTCATGAATTCTTATAAAGCAGGCACTCTGAGAGGGGAAGTTTATACTTTCCGACCACTTGCTTTTTTTCTCCTGAAATTGCACACACACAGGGGAGGAGGAGAGGGGAATAACTAAGGAACATCTCCATATATGTATGCAACATTTTGGGAAACAGCAGTTGTACCTCCTCCCCTGAATCACCACAATCCTTATATGAATTGGGACAAAGTATCTTTCCTGTGAACTTTGCATGATTACTATGTACTATGTTAAATGTTTGGACCTTAACCAGCTCTGGTGTGTGACATTAGTAGGGGAAGACTAATCTCTTCCATCTTCCAGCTATCAATGCTTTTTAGTTGCAATGCTATTGTGTTATCTTATCTCCTTTTGCTTCTGACAAAACACCATCAGCTTCTAAGTAGGTGTTCTTTCAACCACAAATGTGAGTGAGGTCAAATTTATTGCTATACTTATCTTGCCAAAAAAAAAAAAAAAAAAAAAAAATCAGGAAATAACTTGATGGTGAAACAATGGCCCTGCGTGTTTTCTTGATGCTTTGTCCTTTCTGAATAAACTGTTTTATGCTCAGCCTTATTTTAAAAATCACATTGTATGCTGATAGGTAAGGAGACAAAATGTGAGAAGTACACAGCCAGAATGGGTTTCTTAGACAAAGCTATTAAATGCTAATTTGAAACAAAAATGAACTGAATGAAATGTTCTCTGGAAAAGCTTGAGAACAGCACTTAGAAATCGGTTTGGAAGTGCACTGTCTTGTATTTCCCTATCATCACAGAAACAAGTGCTGGCATTCAAAACACATGTAGAGTATGTAAGAAGTAACATTCTATAAACTGAACTGGAAAAACTTGGACAGTGTCATATGAATCAGAATCTTGTCTTTTATGTCCATTTCCTACTACTTTGAAAATCCTAATCAGGACAGTACCAGTGGCTCTTTATTTATGAAACAAATTTTACTACATTTTGGATGTTTAACATACTACAAATTATTTGGCATCTGAGGAGTGACCTATTAAGGTTGGACATTTTCATCTTATTTTCCTGTGTGTTTGCGGAAGGAAGAGAATGTCTATGATATGACTACTTTGCAAGTGGGAAGTCTGACAGTGACAATCCCACAGCTAGAACTTCAGACTAAAAAGATGGCATAGCATGAATGAGACGGTGCTGAACAATTATGAACATTAAAAAGCAACCAAGACTAACTAGTATCAGTCTTTTAAGAACACTTCAGCCTTCAGCTGGTGCAATCCTACACATACCTATGCAGTAAACTACATTTAATGCAATGAAGCTTATTTGTTGGTAAATGGGTAAAACATTGCAGCCCTTAAATATTTATGAAATATAAATATATATGTCTAGTAATTCAGGAAATTATTTATGCATTCAGAATATGTAAATGCCACCTTTCTGACTGACAACAAGACTCCAAGCCAGCTGATAATAAGAAAACAGAATGCAGTTGCTTGGTGGAGAATAGTTCTCATATTTTAACTATTCGTTCATTCATTCTGGTTTAATCCTTATTGGAAATTCAGATTCCAGAATTCTTCAGAGATGTGCCATTGAGCTAAAATCAGGAGAAAAGATGTTCATTTTGTGTTTGTTTCATGTATTTTTCTCAGTTTCCTTCAGCTGTGAAATGCTGAAATTGTGTAAATATATTTTTGATGGACTTGTCATGGAATCTTGAAAATAATTCTGGAAGAATATACAAAGTATGATTGTTTTCTTTTAATGGAAGCGGTGGTTGATGAAGGCTCTGAAGACAATGATATAAATGTCATTTTGTAATTCTGCTGCTCATACAACTGCACCTGGACCTGTCCTTTAGCATAGCTTATTTTATTTCCAGGCTTTTTTTTTACTGCAAAAGAAGAGGGCATGTTGCCTGCTACAGTCACAAACCCCATTGAAATCAGCCCAGTTAGTGCCATGATTTTCACTCCTGCTAACTGCAAAAGAGGAACTGGGAAGAAAATATTACTGCCAAAATTTTGTCCATGTGTGAGGGACAAATCCTTATTCTCTCAGTTCTTTGACACATCATAAAATACAGAAACACTCCTATGGAATCCAGTTGGAGTCAACCCTGCAAATTTCTATGTAGAAACCATTCCTGAAATATGGAACTGCAAAATCTGGGGAAGAATCCAGCCAAGGCAGTTGCTTTGCCATTCCTAATGAAAACACAATGAACATTCTACAAATTAAAAAATCAGTCTTCAGATTATTCTGCTACAGCTTTAACTGCTCTGACATCTGTTCTTTAAGATAGAACTTAAAACAATGCAAATATTTGTTTTATTGGTAAATATTAGAAAAGGAGAATAATCTGAAATATATATTATTTCCAAAATAATATGCTGTCCTTCTAGGTCAGGGCTATTGTTGTGAATCAGTGGTGGAGAAATCCACTATGATGTGGTATAGACTCAACATTGAGTTTATGCTGCAAATATTTTTTCACAACAGAAAAAGCTCAAACCATTAGACTGGTTAGAGTGAAGATCCAAATGGGAAAAGAATGCTTATTTGAATAGTTTCCTGATGGAACATAAGCATTTTCAAGCTCTAAGAGAATGCTGGGAACAGGCAATAGAAATACAATGGCAGCAAAACAGTTGGTTCACTGATATAAGCAGGATGTTTGATCAGGTAAGTTTATCAATTTACCATGGGTACTTTGATATGATAATGAATCAGCTATTGAATTAGGTGTGACTCTTATCCATGAACTCAGTGCTTCATGGATGTTCAGTGGGAACATTTGCTTATTCATACTTCTGAATAGCTAATAATTGTTTTTCAATTACTTTTCAACATTCACATAATACTAAATCATATTAGGCCTATTCACAAATCTGTGGAGCACGGGTGTTGAAATCAGATGGGTTTTGCTGCTTGTTCCATCTTGAGAAGACATCCCTCAGCTAGATCCACTGCTTAACACCAGCACATTGAATGTGGGTGTCTGAAAAGAAAGTCCTATGCATGAGCAGCATCCTCTACAAAAGATTTCACTGAGCATACACCCTCTTGTCACAGTTCCCAAGCATAGAGCTGTTTCCTGTTGCCCCACCTCATGCATATTGTGTGTTTCTGAATCTCTCAATGAGTCAAGCTCTGATATGACAGAGAACAACTGTGTGTGCTTCCAGTCACAAACAGGTTAGGACATTTTGGCATCAGTGACAGAAGATCCAAATGGCATCCCTTTGCTCTATGTTGGTAAACCTATAACAATAAGATATGTGATAGTTTGCCTCTATTAATGGGTTCCCAGATCTTCCATCTGAACTCCTGACTAAATGTGCTAGGATGATCATTATAGAAGGATCTGTGAACCTCAGAGATCTGGTGTAGTGCAGTGGTTAGACTGTTGGACTAGGTCTTTGGAAAACCAGGACAGGAGACTCATAGTGTGACTTTGGAGCAATCACTGATGTTCTGCTTAAATCGCAAAGGTTTGCTGTGGGGAGAAAATAGAAAGGAGGAAGGCCATAGAATTCTCCTTGAAATGAATTCTTCATTTCAAGAGGGAAAAAAGATAAATAAGTACAATCAATAAATGTCAGAGATGGTTCTTCTAGCACCCTTACTCCTGAATACTTAGTATCTCTTACATGAGATATATTGTGTTACATTTGCTAGCAACCCAAGAATTCTAGTGACAATTTTAAATGTTTTTAGAAAGATGTTCCACCCACCCACATCATTCTTTTCCTGTCTTTCTCTGCTGTTTCTATACTGCAATTCTTACTCTCCCCACATTTTCTGCATTTTTTCTTGTCTCCATGAGGAATACATTTCTCCAGACTTCCAGGTAGGGCTGAGTAACATTCAGTTGTTCCCAGAACATTATAAGAGGAAAGGATAGTTGTCCCCATTGGCTGCCTGTGAAAGTCATCTTTTTCCCATATAAATTATACAGTGTCATGGAGTATCTGTCCAGGGGATCAACAGTTCTATTTGTGTAGTAGCTGTGTTGTCATTGCAGGGTTAGTGAAGCCTCAGTACCCCTTCTAAAGGTTAGGACAACTGGAAGGGGGAGTTGAGATATCCTGTTTGAAATATAAGTACTATGCACTGTCACCCCCACTAAAACATTTGTCCCACCATCACCACCTGAAGATCTGTCCACTCCTCCTGTCCCTCCCCTCCACAAATCTTCCAACTATGGAAAAGAATCAAGGGATTGAATGTTTGCATCTAACATCAGCAATGTGAATGCTGTATCAGTGCTTGGGCAAGGAAATGGACTGGGTGAGAGCAAACAAGGTGAAGTGTCAAGACAATTTGAGTAGTGGCTCTTTTGTCAGAAGAGCATCCTGCTTTGGAAGGGGTGGCATTCCCCCAACATTCAAGTCCATGACTTCATGGTGCTCTTGTAACCAATGCTTTTATTGCAAGCTATCTCCACGGCACAGAGTGCTTTCTTGTCTGATTATCAGTTGTGCCTGTATCTGATACACGCAGGGTAGTCACAAGAGAGAGGGCCTTTTCGGTAATACAGTAGCTTTCCTCCCAGTTAGGGAATGCTGTTCCTAGAAATACTTGCTTAGCCCTGGCATTAATCTTTTCAGTGCCTGAGATGTTTTTGTTTTTGTTTTAAATTCTCCCAAATTTTAATATTTTACCACCACTGAAAAAAAAACAAAATTGGTATCTTGTTACCTGCTGTTATGGCAACTCGTGTGTGTTTTGCCACACAAGGTCTTTTTTTAAAGCTCTGTGGATGACTGTGTGATATATAATATCTGACATCATGCATACTTGCCATTTGGTTCTGGTTGGTTGGTTTTACTGTATTTTGTCATTGCATCATAGCTGACTGGATTGCAGTTATTTCAAATTGGCTAACTTTACATTACCCAGACAACCTGCTTTGGGGATGACTAAAAAATAAATAATATCATGGAAAGAGGATGTATAGCATGTAGATATCCAAGTTCGAATAAGCAATTCATTATTCATTAAGGACCAAAATAGGCATTACCTTAAAAGTGTGTTTAGCAAAAGCATTTTTTAAAAAATGTTTACTAAAATGGAGGAAGGAACAATCCAGAATGGATTCCTCATGTCAGGAGTAGGGGGCTTTAACAAACCTTGAACATATGACAGACACCTTCTGTGTGCAAAGCTCTTGAGATGAGTTCTGTAACATACGTATATGCAGTGCAATCCTATACATGATTGTGCAGGAGTAAAGTATATGCATATAGAACATGTATACTTTCAGCACAATATTCAGACTTAATTCCTTCTGAGTTCACTGGAATTTAGACTCTATCAAGTGTGTATAGGATTGCAGTCTTAAACTCTACCAGCTATTTCTATTTTAAATGGAAAATGTTAGGGGAACAGTGCATAAAACAACATGACTAATAAATGTCACTTGAGATCAACTGCCACACAAATCAACCCTGCAGGAGGAAATTGTATAAGATCATAGTCTTAGGATTTGTTTGCCTTTTTTATCCAGGGGAAAGGGGAAGCCACATTGCTTTAAAAGCTTATATTCTGTTAGAAAAAAAAAAATCAGATTTTGGGAGACTTACACTAAAGCTTCAGGATGTATCTTGTGCTGATGGTTATTTATTGTGTTAATAAATACTCCACAATCCTGCCAATCAGGTTGATGTCACTGTCCCTGTGCCATTTTCCTGATCTGAATTCCGCAGGCTGCCTTCTGGGGAAAACGTGCAGGTACCATAAGGGAATGCTTTTTCTTGAAGGACAAAGGGTAACTTTCATGGACAGGAGAGGGTGGGGCAGCTTGGAAGGAAAAGTTTGTTTTTAAATTATCTGTTCCAGCACCACCCAGCTTTTCCCATTTTGTTGTTGTTGTTGTCTGCCATCAAGTTGTTTCTAACTTACGGTGACCCTATGAATGAAAGCTCTTCAAAATGTCATGGCAGCTCTGCTCAGTTCAAGGCTGAAACTTCCTTTATGGAGTCATTCCATCTCCTATTTGGTCTTTATTTTCTTCTGCCTTCAATTTCTCTAGCATGATTGTCTTCTCCGAGATCTCTTGCCTTCTCATGGTGTGATTACCACTGGGCAGGAATCCTTTTATAGCTCTTTTGTTTGAACATATAAAATAATAATAGGAAACCAGAAATTAAAGCTCTTCCATCCAAACAGGAGTTTATTTCATTCATTTGGGTCATTTAATATTTGTAGACTACCTTTCAGGAAAAAACATTCACAAGACAGCTTACATGAAACAAGCTTAAAATATAGTTTAACATTTCCATGAAATGAAATCCTTTAAAGTTAAAAAGATTTCATTTCATTAATTTAAATAATAAATTGAATTAATGGTTAATTCATTTTAATTAAATAATTTTAAAAAATTAACAAAATTAAATCATTTACTATTTTAATAACATCCTAATATTGTGCAACCTTCTAAATCAGTTTAAAAGCAAGTTGAAACATTTTCAGATCAGTATGAGTATAGCTCCTTAATAGAGGAATTATATTATCTTGTGTAGAATGTATGTAGCTTCCTCTGTGCTTTTGATTTGCTAAAATAAGTGTGATGGGCCTGACCTGAACTGGAGCTACAATGAATGGAGAAGGGACGTATGAGCCTTTCCTCCTCAGGTCTTACTGTTCTGAAATGATCCCTCTCCTCTTTCACAGTTAGCAGGAGTGAAAATCATGGCACTAACTGGGCTGATTTCAACGGGGTTTGTGACTGTAGCAGAAAACACAGCATACAACTTCTCCCACCATGGTCCTAATCCAGATCAATCCCTCACACTCTTTTTAGTATTGATAAAATAGTAGCCGGGTGCTACATATTTAACATATTGCAGTGTTTGACCCTAACTGAGGCCTCAGTCCAGCATCTTAGTTATGAACCATCTGAGTAAGTGTCTTTTGAAAGTGTGTTCAAAATCCTGGGCTGTCGGGATATAGTGTATCACTTGGAAAGTGGTATCTACCTCTGAGTACTTGTTTCTCATGCATAGCAAACTGATTGATCTTGATAGTCAATAAAAAAAAATTATTGATAGTTAATAAATAAAAGGTAAAAGTTTCCCCTTGACATTAAAGTCCAGTCATGCCTGACTCTAGGGGGTGGTGCTCATCTCCATTTCCTAGCCGAGAGAGCCAGCGTTTGTCCGCAGACAGTCTCCGTGGTCATGTGGCCGGCATGACTAAACACCAAAGTTCATGGAATGCTGTTACCTTCCCACTGAAGTGGTACCTTTTTATCTACTTGCATTTGCGTGCTTTCAAACTGCAAGGTTGGCAGGAACTGGGATGCAGCAATGGGAATTCACCCCGTTGTGCAGATTTGAACTGGCAACCTTTCTATCAACCAGCCCAGCAGCACAGCAGTTTAAACCACTGCACCACCTGCATCCCAGTTAATAAATAGTTAAGGGTAGTTAATCATTTAACCACACAACCATTAAGGAGGAGACCTGAAGGAATGAAGTTTTTACTTAAAGGCATAATAGTCTTTATGGGTGTGGCCCTATGTATATTTATTCGGAAGGAAATTCCATTGAGCAAATGGGATTTAATGTCTGGCAAATGGCCATATGATTGCACCCTTGGTAGCATTTTGCTTGCCTGCTTGCTTGGTAGATTAGAAATATTACATTTTATTAAAGGGAGAAAAAACCCTCACACAAAATGAAATTTGAAAAATCAAGGAAGCACAATAAAGAAAACACTGGAATGCAGTGATTAACAATAACAATTCTTTGTCTGGGTTCTCTGTAACAGTGAGAAGAAAAGATGGCAATTTTAGAGCAACAGTTAGTGTAGGCTAGAGTCATGTGGATTTTTTAAAAATGCATATATTTGTGATTTACAGATTGTAAGCCATCTCTCATTCTGTCATCCACTCATTGACAGTATCAAACATTTAACACATTTTGTTCCTTTCCACACACATACAAAGCAACAAACTAGTCTGCAAGTTAACAGAATTCAGGAAAAGTCAGTGCTCTGAAGAATCTGCCCAATTCACAGAAATACAATCTCATTTCAATTCACTGTGGATTTCTCTAACATCCATGGAATAGAATCAACCAGGAAGTTGCACTGGGACTCCAGCACCAATGCTTTTGTGACAGTAGCATTCAATTCTATTATTAAGTAGTCTGTGAATTACTGCCTCAGAAAAGTATTCTATTGTGGTTCTCTAAGGCTACAGTTTTATACACATTTCCTTGGGAGTAAGTTCAACTGAACTCAGTGAAGCTTATGTCTGGGTAGACATGGATAGGATTGTAATATCTGCTGACTATAGCTGACCCATAGCTGACTATAAAAAACACAGGATCAATGATTTCAGTATTGCCATCGATCTATAAAAATAACTGACACTGAAAAGCTTTAAAAAGACACTTGAGAAGCATCAGAAACTGGCAGAATTTTATAAAGTAAAAGTGTTTCTAGAATACTTTTTTTAGATGTAACACCCATTGTTGACCTTTTCTGTTGGGCTAAATCCCTAAAGTCCTGGAATTACCCTACCAGGTAATTGCCCATGCTGTAGTTCAAGTAACTCCGCTTATGTTCAGGTACAGTGTTTATAATGGAGCTTTGCTGTCAATACAATAGTATGGTGTTAAACAAACACAGAAATCCCCATGAGGCACTAACTGAAAGTGGAGAGCCTTTTATAAGCAAACAGTTGACAAAATCCAGAAATGTTACAGCTGCTGTCTTAAGTGCTTCACCTGGGTCTGTTCTTATAAGTATTTTTGACATCTGTGGATCATTAATTCTGAGGTAACTAACATCTAATCCTAGGAGTCACTTCATCACAGAAGGCTGTGAGATGGGATATATCATCTGTTGCTTTAGTAGAATGGCAGTTGTGACACACTACTGGTGGAAATGGTACAGCTATGCAAACATTTATTAATTTAAAACACTTACACCCTGTCCAACAGCAAGGGTCTCATTTTGTACCAAGGTGTGCCCATCTACTAGCCACTCTGAACAGCAGATTGGGAAGCCATTATTAAGTTGGGCTTCAGGGTCCCATTGACATCAGTCTTACTGAAATAAACATTATTTGTTGTTGTTGTTTCTGGGTGGCTTTTTCTTTTGGTCTGGTTAAAGGTGACAAAGTTAACCACATTCAGATTAGCAGACATAAGGACAGAAAGGGCAACAATGACTGCTGAAGTGCAAACACAGCCAAAACAGTTCAATTGCTATCTGTTAATGATAAGGAGTAAAACAACTTCACTACCATTTTAAGCAATTTCCTTATCCTTGGAGTCCAGGCCAAGAAAATAGTCACAGTTCAATGTACACACAACTATAAGTTCATCTGCTTTATACACACATGCATATGCATAGTGCACAAACTTGGGCAGTTCAGGGAGAAAACAGATTTGATTTTGTTCATCTGTGCCTTAGAGAGCTTAAAGGTACCTAAATGGACAAAACCAACTCATTTCAGCACCAGGCCAAAACCTTTTTATTTACCCAATATTTTAAGGTTTAATGTTATTTTAATTATAGGATCTTATTATATGTTTATATTCTTTTTATTTGAGCTGCTCTGCTATAAAGCTGTCTTGAGACCTTTGGAAAAGATGAGTTTAAATGCTTTAAAAAAATAAGCTTCTCTAGTACTTCAGTTCACAAAACTAACTCCCGAATAACAGATGGTTCTTCAGGAAGAAACTTATTTTTAATCTTTTACTTTTAAGTAGATCATATTTATGCTCTGATCTCTTTTTATTTCTAATCCCCCTCTCAGTCCACCCTTCTTTCAATTTTGGAAGTGTTACCAAGTTTCATGGGACAATTTATTTGAATCCTGATCCATTTATTTATATCCCACCATTACTCACAAAGATCACAAGATAGTAAAAAAGCAATATAAAAACAAAATATACCACATAATCAACATTCACATCATGACTCCTAAATCTTTAATACACATCAAAATAAAGCCCTAAATGGCTTGGGACCAGGATACCTAAAGGAACATCTTTTTCCCTACATGCTCTCCTACCCCTTAAGATATGCAGCAGAAGCCCTGCTCGGGGAACCCTCCTTGAAGGAGATTAGGAGACAATACCTGGAGGAGGGCTTTCTCTGTGGTGGCACCCTGGCTCTGGAATGCAGTCACTAGAAAGGTCTACCTTGCACCATCATTATATGCTTTTCAGCACCAGGTCAAAACCTTTTTATTCACCCAATATTTCAATGTTTAATAGATTTTAATTTCTTTTACTTCATTAGTGGGTTATTAGTTTTATTATTGTTTGTTGTATTTATGATATTTATATTGTTGTATTTACTGAATCTGTTGTAAGCTATCCAGAGATGCAAAGTGATTGGATGGGTTAGAAATATCCCAAATAAATAAATAAATAAATAAATATAACTTAATCAGTGAATACTTGTATATATTCCCAAAGCCTATCCCAATCAGTAGGTCTTTAATAGGTGGCTAAATAACAACAGCATGTAGGACAACTGGATTTCTACCTGAAATTCCATAGCTAGGATGCTGCTATCAAAAAGATCCTGTTGTATGTGGTAGTCCCACAAGCAACATTCCTCAGGGAACTACAAGCAAAGGCTCTTTCAATGGTCTTAAACACCAGAATAGTCAGAATTATGGACAGTCGGTATCAGAGGAGAAAATCCTCTATCTCAGTTTGGAAATTTTTATTTCTGGTGTTTCTTTATGAAGTACTAATTCCCCGATGCAAGCGCCAGCTCATGCTGGTGAAACATAATCACTGGAAACACTCTGTAGTATTATATTATTACTCTAAAAATAATTTATTGTCTAATCACTAATTTCCCTTTCTAAAAGCCTAGTTTTCAGTGCTATAAATGACTCTTGTCTTGTAGAGCCAAACATATATTCTGAGAGCTTTCTGTTAAAGAACTGTATATAAAAGATTTAAGTAATAAAATATTCCTCCTGTACATGTGTACCATCCTTGATATATGGTAGAGCTCATTTGGTAAGAGTAGGAAGCAGCAGTGTAGAGTTTTGCAGCTAGTCCCATTATTTATTTATTTAAAACTTTTATATGCCATCCCTTATGCATGGCATCTTGGGACGGCTCACAATCAATAAAAACAAATACATTAAAAACAATCTCACAATAAGTACCATATAAGTAATAAAACTTTACTGTTGCATAAAATACTATTTTTTAAAATAACCATTAAATAAAAAGGGCTTGACCTGGCGCCAAAAAGAGTATAAACTCGGCACGAGGCGAACCTGTCTGGGGAGTGCATTCCGTTAGATGCCCTTTTTACTGATCCAAGTGATAAGTTGTAAGGGAACTGTGAGGTGCTAGGCTATGCTAAACTGGGGACCCTGGCAATGGAGGCTCACAGAGCCAGCATCAAGGTAGGAATGGCTGGGTACCTGCTGATCCCTGCACCCTTGTAACCAATGAGAACTCCCTGGACTCTTTTCTCCTCTTCACCATTGTAACCTGCTTGTCCATTTGTCTCTCAATTTGACCCCAACAGTGGTGGTGAGAAGGAAGGGGAGTATCTCCATTCCTGGCATAGATTGCTCCCAGTTCAAATGGCTGGTCTTGGTTTGATTGTCATGAAAAATAAATAACTGAAAGGGGGAAAAAAACCCTATTGTACAAAAAACAATATACTGAATATTTTGGCATCTGTTCTGTGAATCAAACATTTCTCATAAATAATTAATAAAAATAGAGCTTATTAAAGTGAGAATGAGAGAAAGCAATCTAAAACAATTAGGTTTACACCGGATATTGTTCATTAAAGAGGATTTCAGAGCCGTCTCTTTCTCTCACACACTCAGACAGAAAGAGAGGGATTGGCAAGAGAAGGGGAAAAAAACTTAGAGAACACTAATGTTTACTTTCTGTGGTGCATTTAAAACAGAACCGGAAAAAACAAAACAGAACAAACAAGAAAACTTTAAAGCTCTGAATACAATTATGCATGCTTAAATTCCATGGTAATCAATGGGATGTACATGCACACCAATATTTTTACACACTTTGAAAAAATTAGCATCCAGAAGTTATGCATAAACAACCATTTATTGTTAGGTATGTTTCAGATGTGCTTTTGTTATGCGGTTGGTATATGAAATTACAGGTTTGGGTCACCAAACTAGATATTCAAAATACCATGAAGTGTAGAATGTTATTCAGGAAGTGCTGAGTTTATTTGTGCAGGTTTTAGCACAAATAACAATGATGTTTATTAGCATCTACAGACCGTAGCATTATGTAGTGTATAACTAGGAAGTACCCCTGCTTCTAGCATTTTGCAGTTTAAGAGAATAAATGGGCAAGACAGAAAACAATAGGACACAAAATGACAAGCAGGAAAGCGTGTATTAAGGAAACGAGGAGGAAAACGAGGGCTGGTTATCAAAAACAGCAGGCGAAATGTGTGAAATGGACCACATCAGGTTGCTGCAAGACCTCACTTATAGGGCTAGCCCCACCATGAGACAGAGCTGCACGGCTACCTTAGGCAGCTCAGTTTGGTGTTAGAAAAGGACAGTAAATTGTTAGTTATTGGACATGCTATTGTTGTACGTGAGGGATGGGGAAGAGTCTTTGCATAACTTTCTGTCTCAAGTGCCAACAATAGCTGGGTCCAAAGCACCTTAGTGTCATGAGCAGATATGCCATTTCTTACTTTGCTTCAGGCAGCAAAATGCTTGGACCTGCCCTATTTACATTACCAATGTGCCTCTAAACAGAAAGTGGCATGTAGAAAAGTATAAAACACAGAAAACAGAAAGCACAGTGGTTTAGTTCCATGTGAAGTCCTTTGCTTGCTTTTGAACAGGCAAAGGCTCGTACCTACCAGTTTCAATTATTCCAAGTGACTTATAAAAAGCAATAATTGTAATATTGCTAGGGGTTCTATCCAACAATTCCTTTGTTAGAAATATTTCTTTTAATAGCCCAGAATGGTCAACTTTTGGGAACTTATGGTTAGAGAACACTTAGATGGACATGTGTTTCAGGACCCATTAAATCCTGCAAAAGATACAAGATACTCTGGGAGCAAAGGGGAGAGGTGTATGTGTGAGGGGAGAGAGAGAAAAAAACAATTGGGAAGAGAGAAAAAGAGATTGAAACTGGAGAGTAAGCTAAAGACACTCTGCAAGTGCAAAGAATATCTCTCTGGGGATCTGATGCATATTCATCAATATCCTGCATTCTTCTATTGCTTCTTTACCTCTGCCTAAGCAACTATTATAAAACACCAAAAGTGGTCAGTGGAATACACTTTTATAAACTTGCTAGATACCTAAGGTGAAGGATGCATGCCACCATATTCCACTCATAATTGTTCCTGCAGTGTATCCATTCTTAGAGCTTAGTAATATAATTTCCATTACATTATCATGGGAACCAGGAGTCATGTAGTAATGTATCTAAAAGATACAACTCATAAATTGTTTCAGAATTCTTGTACCAAATCTTTCTCTATGTTTCAAGTCCTATGTGAAAAGGGACATTTTGGCTGTTTTTGGGTGAGTGGTTTATGGTAGCAAAACCTACTGTCTCCATTGCATGTGTGACTCTGTTGAGTCCACATTCCTTCACCACTGGGAAAGCAGAGCTGATACAAAAATGACATTCCCATTGCTGGCTGCCATTTCTTTCTACCTGGCTCAATCTTTGAGCAACATTTGGGGGTAATTGTCAGAGGGTGAAATGATGACCAAAAGTGGAAAGAAACCTACTAAGGCTCAGAAAAACCATCCCTAAAAAAACTCGTGGAGATCACCATCCAAAATAAAAGAGGCAGTTTCTCACTGTCATTTCCACCCAAGTCTCTGTGCCTACCGAGCCGCAGCTGGGCTGACCAAAGTTCTGAATGTTTTGACCTATTCCTAACTAATGCTGCTACTTTTGTGCTCTTGCATAGACCTTTAGGCATGAGATAAAGGACTTTTCAGGGTCTTGGTAAAGGAATGTAAGGTATCAAGTATTTGATACTCACAAACCATGCAGGAAAAATGCACCAGAATTGCAAATAGAGGAAGATGGCTTTATGTTATTGTTGTTAGTGGTCCAGTATTATTCAGAATGCTTGCTTAAACCAGGGATGGAAAATCTCCAAATGTGGCCTGCAGCATCTCCATAAGCCCACCTGCTTCCTTCCCAGGTCTTCAGCAGTTGATCGGAGATCCTGAGTGATTCTATCCCACTTACTTTTGAGCAAACATGCAGAGGCTGTCCTGTTTCCTTGTGACTTGACATGCCTTTCATTCTTGCTTGTGAGTAGAACTGAAGACATTTAGTAGTTGAACTATTAGAAGGTGCTGCTGAGTGGTTCCATGCCTCTACAATGCCTGAAGGTCATAGGTTGTTTGTGTGCAATTAATGTACTCAAATTAATTAAACTGGCTCAAACTAGACTGATACTAAAGAATGCAAGTAATGAAACCTAAGCCACACAGCCTCCACACTTGTCTCTGGCTATGCAGCACAAGAGTACATGCTAAGGGAAGAAATTAATCCAAAAGCCTGAATGCACATCTGTGGCAGGCAAACATGAAAAGGGTAAATGATGTAATAAATGGTACTAGGCAAGTCATAACCGTCTCTATTATAGCAGCATGTGGCAGCTCTTCAGTGAACCATTAAGCTCCCAGAAATAACAGTGTACTAGCAGTTGTGATCAGGAGAAAAAACATGGCTTTTGAATCCTTATACAGATAATGTATATATAAATATGCCACATTTCCAAAAGTTTTCTTCACCTACTGCACTCTAAAACTCAGGTAAAGCAACCATAATAAATGATGGACACATTAATTCATTTGAATTGTTAAGAAAAAATGGTAACCACTGCTGATGATTTCTCTCTGACTCCATTATTAAAACTGGCTGCAGGATCAAGGAGTGTCAGGGATGGAAGAATCTTGTTATGCTATAACGTCTGATAGCTTCAGCAGAGCCATACAATAGAAAGAAAAAGAAAGAAAGGTTCATTTATTAACAGCTGAAACCTGAGCTGCAGTTGCAGCAAAAATCTGTTAAGTTTTTGTCTTTCTAGAAACAGAGGGTTGGATCCTGGTTTAATCATTTGTAGAGTACTCTAACAGAATTTTTGGTAAGTTATTAAAACATTTTGTTTTATCAGGCTTTCTGAGGTATGTGATCATAATAGCTACATTTTAATTTCCTCATCTACCTCCCCCCCACATACTTTGGCTTTTTAATTTCTGTTTTTATGTTGTTTTAACCTGTTTAAACTGGTTTTGTTGATTTTGTCATCTCTGAAAGTCATGTGAGCTGCTTTGGGGGCAAAAAATATTCTATAAATGTTTTCATAAATAAATTACAACCAATCTGTTTTGGAGTCAAGGGCATCAGGGTCTGCTCACAGAAACTTTTGCTCTCTGCACAATCACTTTGGTTTTTTATGTTCTTCATGTCAAAGATCCCAATGAGTTATTTTCTTGTTAATGGGCATATCCCCAAGTACTAAGTGTTGCTGCCATCATGTGTAATTCAAGGAAAGATAAGTAAGATGAAAAGCTAGACATGTTGGCAAAGTTCTGAGTTCATAAAATTACACTTGCAATTTTAAATTTATCCAATCTCTACTAAAACTTGACCTTTTCCCAATTATATGTTGATAACTATGACCTATACCTCCTTTTTTGAATTTTGGCCAAACCATTGTATGAAATAATAGTCACGGTATATATCACCATTCTTATCTCAGTTGTAGTACCAACAACAGAAGAGCTGGAACAATAGTGCCTTTAATGTAATTTATGGGAAATTGATATTAAGCAAATTTTGTGGAGATTGATTTGTTTTAATTTTGTGGTTATAAATATTGATGCCTAATGTTTCAGGCAAAATGCAACCAAGACATAGTGAAATAAATCATAAAATCAATAACTTCAGAAAAAATCATGTCATAAATTATGATTCCATGGAATGATATTACATGAAATGAAGCATTGAATGTGTTTATTTGATAGTGTGAAACTTATGATTGTTTGTTAAACATAACACATGCTACAGGGCACATTGCTTAATTGGATGACTGATGCATTTTTAAATGCCTGGCTTTTATGAGTTGACTTTTCAGTATCATGTCTGAAAAGTCCAAATGGAACAAAGTAATAAAATATACTAAAGTAAATGAAGCATACTAATGAAGCAAAGTTGAATGAACAAAGCAATTAATACAAAGTTTTATGCTGACCACATTGGAGCCACTGGCCATGATCCAAAGACACTAGTTCCTCACAACCAAGAGGGCCATTTCCAAACCTCAGTTCCATGTATATGAAGAATTTGATCTCATCTTCATTCTGCATTTATTACCTCCAAGATCATTTCACGTCCATATCAAATTGTTTTTGTTGCTTTCATGAACATTCATGCGTATTTTTGTGGGCATTTTCCCAAATGTACACATTAATTGTGGACATTTTTGAAATATATACATCCATCTAAAACAACTAACCTTTAGTGGAGAATTGAAATGATCCAACTCTCTGCATCTTCACAATAGAAATACTACTGTAATACTGTAATATTGGACAATTCCACCCTTCAGTTGTGCCCCCCCCCTGAAAAAAAGGCTACTTCCTCACTTTGCCTCATGGCAGGGTTATTGTTTTTTAGAACTAGGCTAAAAAAATAATCTTTAAGGGATGTATACTTTTTAATGAGACACCAGCATTATATTCAAGTGCATTTTATCCAAATTATTCAAACTGGGAAATAATACATAAGATGTTTAGAATCAATTTGTACTTTGTATGAAAAGCATTTTTTCACATTTGAATTCTAGGTTTTAGGAGTGTTATTCATTCTCTGGTATGCACAATTCATACTATTACATATTTATGATATTATGTATCTATAGCATGAGGGGAGGAATGGTAAAACATATTTTTGGTTGAAGTGTCAAACAACTATGGTATTCATTGCGTGAACCTGGCAGCAATGGAGGCTTCTAGCCCAATTCAAATAGTAGCTTGGAGAATGGGCATTTGATAGGTACATAAATGATGGAAAGAGCAGTAAACTGCCCTCCTACTCTCCTCGGATTAGATATGTCACATCTTCCCCTCCTTGCACTGGCTATTTACATTTTTAAAAGCATGTCCCTTGATCTCATCCACTCAATTAGCACCATGTGCACATAGTTTTGATCTCTAGGGAGCATTTCACAACAAAATATAGCAATCCATTCTTTTTCTGAGTGAATTTTTACTGTTCAGCACTGAGAGTCATTATGGTGTATTAAACTTGCTTGGACTAACAAGACTTGGGTCCATGTTGGAGTTCTGCCCAGAACTCACTGCTCGGATCACTGGCTTTCTGCCATGATTCCCTGTCTGTAAAACAGGAACATTGAGAAGCTGCCATGGAGTATTGTTGTGGAAAGGAAAGATGGCAAAATGCTTTGGCCACAATCTAAGGAGAATGATCTGTACATGAATCAAGTTTTTAGCACTAGATTTTCCACTCTTCTATCAGTTCTGACAGTGCTGATATGATGGAGTGTAACAAGACTAGAATCCAACCATGTTCCACCTATTGCTTTCTGTTGGCAGCTGATCATCTTTTTGGTGTGAGAAGAGGGAGGACTATGTATGCAGCAGAGTAGCTCCTATGGTCACCATTTTTCAAGTAATTCTTTGGGAGGATGCAATTTAGAGGATGTGGTGAATATTCATGTATTACCATAGAACACACATTATAGGCTGCCTAGGTAGATTTAGCTGATTCTGTGGAGAAGGGACAGAGGTGGGCAGAAGGTTTTGCAGTTTCAAGGTTATCTAGTGAAGATTGTCTGACAGAGCTTGAAAACCAGCCTTAGAAAAGGAGGGAGACATTTCAGGACTGAGTGTGGAGGACATTGAAGGGGCATTCCTTGATCCTGTAAGAGAATGGGTGAAGTAATTGCACCAATTGAGAAGTGCCGGATGTCCCCATTTTCTGGCTGTCAAGCAGTAGGAGTCATTCTGCAAGTGGAGTCAGATCTTTTCTGAAAGAGTGGGAAGGAAGGGGAGTTTCACTCTGAATTCAACTCTTTACATGGGCAGATGCTTTTCCCACTTATCAAAGAAAACACTGCTCTGATTTATTGTTTTGTAACCTGTTAAGCTTTAATAAAAAGGACTGCACTTCTGTAGTTTCATCTGAGTGTGCTGGAGTGGAAAAGACAGAGGGAAAGACCTGTTCATGACAATCATTAAAAAAAAATGAACTTTTGACTTAAGTGATTTTCTTTGGGCTATGCACTATGCATACAGAAATGCTATATAAAATATTCATTATTATCATGATTTCTCATATTCAAAGGTTACAGGCATTTGTAAACCATCTCTGTATTTACACTGCACAGCCTGGAAGCTGAATGACAAAAAAGATATTTGAAATTTCAATTTTCTATGATACGTAAGAATAGATTTTTCTATTAAATGGCTTCATATTATTCTGCACACACGGACTGAAAGAAGATGTGAAGGAGGTGACAGAGCCAAATGGCAAGTTCTGCTTCCTCCCACTGGCGTGTACTTCAGACACACAGACTCACACACCTTCTGTAGTAGATACTCCTTCCTGCTGTCAGAACTGGGTCAGTGTGGAAAAAGAATTTACAGGCATATTGACATAATCCCATTTAGCTTATCCACATATGGGGAAACTCTATGCAGGTACAGTGGAAAGAGTGGCAATCCCTTTCTCATTCTATCAGGACATGCAAGTGTCAGCAGCAATATGGCCATTGAACATGTCAGCAGGAGGGTAAAGGACTGGTCTTCACATGCTCATTTGTGTGTTCTTCCAACATGGAGAGAGTTATCATAGGAATCTCAATGTAATTATCATTGAGTACTATCAGAAAAAAGTACTATGGATGAGGGTTGTAGGAAATATCTGACCATATGTAGTACACATGGAAGATTTTTGATGGGAAAAATGATAGGAGAGATTACAAGTTCCCTGTCATAAATAGCCTATCAACCTACCTACAACAAAAGAATTAGTATATCAGTCAGTGAATCTTAATAATCAAGAGAAAGCATAACATTTTCTATCATGAATGACCCTGTGAGCAGGAATCATTTTCACAACAGTGAAAGACTTATCCTCTACCATTTTTAAAATGCAACTTAACATACCTTAGAGCCACTGCCCAGGTACCTCAGTTTTTAGAGGCTGGAATTTTAATTTTTAAAAATAATTAGAATGTATGTACAAACATATTTAGAAAAAACACTACACTTAATTCTACCTTACGCTTCTCTGTCTAAGCACACAACACAAATTTGCTGTTTTGTGTGTCTTCTGGCAAAAGAACTACAATACTAGGCATAATACAACTGGTGAAAGAAACATACTTATCCAATAAACTAATAATGATATAATAATTCTTCTTGTAGAAGCATCAGCTGCCAAGGCAATTCCCAGATCACTGATGGTATATAGTTGGAAAGACATTCCTATCCACCATATAATTTATTATAGCTAAAAAGAATTGCTTCTACATTTGGTCTTGTAAATTTCCTGACTGAGAATCAATATCACTTGTGTATAACTACTGTTATTCTATATAACTACAGCATGGCTTCTGTCAGAAAATGCTGTGTGTATACAGCCCCAGGGACATCTTTGGGTAGCACTTTTCATTTGGAAAGTCATTTTGGTATGATTTTTGGATTGACTAGCCAAACCCTTTCAATGTTGAGTATACTCTGAGTAAACGAAATAAAAACTCAACCAGCCATTTAAAAATCCAACCAGTAAAAGCAGTATCTCCCATTCTTTCATTCAGGGGTGTCGGTGTATAGAGTGAGAAAGAATGAATGTGTTTGCTTTATATCTACAAATAGGTCCTTTCTTCCACATGTAGGAAACAGGAGCACAAAGAAAGCACTGTCCACCCAACATGAAAAAGAGAAAGTGAATGTTTTCCTGAGATGGACACATGTAACATGGATCTCCATTGGACTCTATTCACTTACATTTATCTATGCACACTCATGAGCTCACACAAAATGTACATACAGAAGTATATCACAATGAATGTAATTAAAAATCTTCAGAACCCCTGCAAATGCTTAAAAAACTTATTTATTAATTTTAATAATGAATTTGAGAAAGCAAATGAGCCTAATTCCTTTTCAATGACTTTTTACCTATGTTTTCTTGTCCCTGTCCCTAGAATGCTCTTTCAAAGATCATACTGAATGCTGAGTTAATCAGGTGGCACGCAAGATTTATCTTTCAAGAACAGCCAGCTCAGGGTCATTGTATGTGGATGTGGAAAGGGGCAGGGAGGGGATTCAGCTTCATTGCTGCACTCCTGAGATAGATTTGAAGACTCATGCTGTTATTTGCATGAGGATGGTGAAGCTCATTCCAGTGGGAGCATGTCTGCCCCATGCGGATAGCAGGTGGGTTAAGCAACTTGTGAAAGAAACATCTTGCACTTGAGAGCAGACTGTGTGATTGATGTAGTGTATAGTTTGGTCCTAAAAATGCATCTAGACTTCTTTTCCTCAGGCTGACCTATCTTCTGGCTCTTTCTCATAAATACCCCCTAAATGAAAACAAAAGGCAGGATATTGACTGTCAGTAAAGGATACATGTAAGGCTAGAAAGAGGAATACAAATTAAATAAGACCTAAATAAGAACTTTCATGTCTTCATACCTTTGAGTGTGTGTGTGTGTGTAATCAGGTAAATACACATGAAAATAGAAATATTATTCTTTATAATTTGTTCCATGAATATATCTCTGACTCAGTTCTGACATTCTGTCACATCATACTAAAAAATGAACTATAATATATTCATTTCATCCTTTGCTTATCTGTCTTCCTAGGTGCTTTCTGACAAGCACATAGCACCCCATATCATCATCATAGCAACAAAACAAAAAAAAAGGTTAGTGCAAGTTCATCCACTAAGCTTCACAGCTGAGTAAAGTTTGGAAAAGGCATCTCAACTTCCTAGTATAGGAAATAACTATACAAAGGTAGACCAGCTTTGGTCCATGGGCTTGACATTCAACATACCAGATCCGTGAATGTGATGCTTCCATTGAGAAATCATGACTAATCAGTGACCAAAACAGACAGACAAACAACCCCCAAAACAACAACATATCCAGTGGATTGCACTGAAATGAATTTGCAAAACATGATTTCTCTCTAATATTCTTTGGTGTGATGTCTGAATTGACAAAATACAGTTGAGTCCCTTACTTTGCCTCTGGAGACCTAAATACAAAAGCACTAAGCAGAAGGACACAGAAAGCAGTTGAGCAGGACTAAAACATGATCTGCCTGCATGTTTCAGACAAAACAATGTGGAAAACCTTATAAACTATGGAAAATGTTGGTGACTTGATGTTAATTGTGCCTCTGCTTAGCTTAACTCCACCAGCTGATACAAATCTCAGCATGGCTTTTATTTCCATTTCTAAACTAGTAACTTTAATAACTGAAAATGAATAGCCAATACACCTTATAAATATCTACTGAGAAATTAGACCAGACTGCAGAGTAAATGATTCTGGAATAAGACTAACATTCATGCCTTCTTAATTTGGTGTAAGCTTCAGGAAAGGAAATCAGTGGAAATGGTTTTTGAGCAAACAGACATAAGGTCAGATAGAAAGAGGTATGTTTCAGAGTTTCTGGGCATGTATGACTGACGACTGGGTTCTTTTATGTCTTCTGCTTTTTCAACCTGACACACATGCCTATGCAATTCTGGCATGGCTCTCCAACTTCACTATTAACTATAAATAGTGAAGAGGGCTGAACTCAGAACTTACACTGAATAAGAGAACTGTCTTTGTTTTAAGAAAAGGAGCTGAGTAATTTACTTATCAGAAAAGAGATTGTTTTCTTCTTGTCTGCTATTCTAGTAGTTGGGAGTTGCTGAAGGAGAGGAGCATTTGGATATGATATTCTAACATATAAGAACTGTTCTCAGCACCACTTCCATGAAAGTTGGCACAGTGTGATTTTTGCCAAAGCTGCTCACATCAAAAGTGCCATCGCAAATAAATGCCTTGTTCTATGGTTGAGATGGAGAATGATATTCATAGTGGACAAGCATGGGCATGAAATCAATTGTCAGAGGATAAGCTCACTTATCAGTGACCCTATTTCATTCTTCTTCTCAAACTGCTTGCATTATCCTCAGTCTCGGTTTTTCATGCATTTTGGTATCGCTATTATAGAGGAATGAACTAGTTATGGCTTATGGTAATATGGCTGTCTTAGTTCAAGCAAGTGAAAAAGATACTTTATCTTTCTAAAATGGAAGGCAGAAGGAAATCTTTATTCCCCTACACCATGAACAGATGTGGCAGGCACTGGTCTGGAATAAATTTCCTTTCTCTTTTGTATTGTCTTATCAACCTTGAATTGGTTTCTAGCAGATGATCTGACTGTCGCTCTGGAGCACATCTTTTTATTGATGAAAAGGAGAGAAAGTCATTAGTAGTAATGCTGGTGAAGGTGCATGTAATAGAAGAAGCAGAATGAAAAACACAAATAGAATATTAAATTCAACAACTTGTAAAAATGCATGTGTAGCTAAAAATGAGGTCCCCATAGAAAGAACTCCACAGGCTGGCTTTGAAAACTCTGTTTTCAAAGGTGCTGATTGTTGATCCAATTAGTTTGCAGTCATTTCCAGGGTTGTCAGCATTGTTTTCTGCAGCGGGTAGGCAACCTGATGCCTACTTGCTATTTTGAACTACAGCTTCTATCCCCTTGACCATGGGCTACACAAGCTGGAGCTTGATGGGAGTTGTTGCAAACCAGACCACCTAGTGAAGACAGAATGAGAATGAAGTTCAGGAAGAAAAATCTTCACCAAGCAGAAGGACTGTACTGTGACAGGCTTTCAGCCCTAGAAACTTATAATAAGGTCCAAGGGTGCATTTCAGTCTCCTAGCCCAAAGGTCCTGCTGACAAACTGAGGTAGTAGGAGGCACCACATTGCTTAGCTTAAGGGTCGCACGTATGCAATGTGCGGGTTCTGATGTCAGGCAACAGGGTGTCTAACATTCGTCTGAGCAGTGGAACTGGAAGAGGGGGTGTTTTCTCCCTGCACAGTTACTCTAATCTGCATAGCCTCTCGAAGCTACTATTCTTTCCCTGGACAAAGACATGTACCTATAACATGTACCTCCATTTTGCCCAGGGAGGCTAATGGCAGCTTTGGGTGATGTGAAGGAACAGAGCTATCCTCCTCCTCCTCCTCCTTTTTATATTTAGTTTCAATTTAGGATGTTATGGGCATTAATCTCCACCCACCCCATGTGTGCATATGTATATGCATGGATCTGTGTGCATGCTAGGCAGTTTCAAGTGAAAGGTTAATAGTTTCAGCCAAAATAATGTAGAAATCAAAAAGATTGATCAGGAAGCCAGGGACTGTAAAGTTCAACAAAAGACTAAAGGCTGTTTGTTTTTTTGAGAAAATAGAAACATTATTTTCTGGAATGAGCAAGCAGCGACTCACTGGCTGGTGTTAGGGAGAAGTGTCAGGGGAGGGAGGGAGGGAGGGAAGGGGGAGGGGGGGAGAGAGAGAGAGAGAGAGAGAGAGAGAGAGAAGGGCATAAAGCAGAGAAGCAAAGAGAAGAAAAGAGAGAGAGTTCTAGAACTGGGGTTCTAGAGTCAGGGCTCTGCTAGGACTGAAGAATGATGGAAAACTGGAGCAAGGACACTACAATACTACTTGGATAAGGGATCAGATTAAAATAAGGGCACAAACTAGTTAGCAGAGTGCATGTGGACTGCATGTTTTATTACCATGCTGCTCATATGGTTTGTTTTGCACAGGTATATTTCTATCCAGTTTCTAGGAGATATTTTGGAAGAAACCTGAACAAAAGTGTTTTTTCTCCTCATGTAAGAAGAGTGGGAGAGGTGAAGTGTGTGCACATGCACATGAGAGAGAAAAGAAAGGAAAGGGGGAGATAATGGGTAGGTTTACTCAACACAACAAGCAATGGGGTTTTTTTTGTGGGGGGGAGAGGGTTACCTTTGTTGGTCTGGCATGTCATCTGAACCCCTTTTGTGGTTTCTCAAAACTAATTCTACCAAGCTGAAATACCTAAAACAGAAACAGTGGTCTTTTTTATGGTCTCTTGTTAGCACAATTGCTTGTTGTGTCTTGCGGACTGGAAAGCACAACTTCTCTTGGTACTGAACCAGAATTGCTTGACAAGAGTGGCCTATTGCTATACTTGTCAAGTACTAACTTTTTTTTCCAAATTACACTTTCTTACTTATCTCTGTGTGATCATTCATGACCCTGATTCAAACTGGGACTCTGGTGCTTGGGGTGGGGGCAGAACAGGGGCAGGGGGAGATCAATTTCCCTATGAACACTGGATTCCAATGGAGACTTGCTTTGCTTTGCTGAGCTTCCTCCCTCCAGGAGTGGCAACATTTTGAGACAAAAATAGAGGGAAAGCATAAATCCACCTCCACACCCCTGAGTGTCACAATCCTAACATTAAATCAGGCTCTCTCGTGTTTAGACTAAGTTAAATGAGCCATTCACTCATGGCTCTGCCGTGCGTGTTTTGAAGAATGTTTCATCTGTCCCAAAGACGGAAGAGAATGAGTTGGCTGACAGAGAGAGAGGGGACAGAGAAAAAGAGTGTACCTATTGGCACTGACGCCAAGGAGGTGTTCAGTACACTGGGAATGAACTTCCACTTCTGCCTTGTGTTGGTCCTTGTAGGACATTACTTGTGCTTTGAGACTAGTCCTGTCCTCCAAAGTAGCCATTTTTGTGATGAAGCCCTGACATTTCCAAATGTGACCATAGACTCCAAGAGTTGGCTAGCCTTGATATGTGTGTGTGTTTGTGTGCATGCTGCGTTATTCAGAAATCAAGCTGTGTTTAATGATTGGAATCATTTTTAATTTATCCCAACCCAAATTCAAGCCATCCTTGCTCCAAATATTTATTCTAGGCAATAAATCAAAGAACAATAAAAGTAAAACTCAGAGTAAAGACTGACACAGAAGTTGAGCACATTGAACAGAAATCAAAATCCTTATATAAATGAATGTGCCATAAAAAGAAATCTAAATGAATATTGCTAATTGAAAACAAATCATGCTTTCAGAATAGACATCTGAGGTAGTACGTAATGCTTTGATGTGGCATTTAGCTTAGTATTATAAATGATACTGAATTCTATCACAGGATCACTTGAAACAAGCAGTTCTTTTCTATTTCTAATCTATGAGCTACTCATTTTCTCTAAGATTGGATAGGTCCAGTCCTATTAGGATTTTTGACACAGAAGGTCAGTAACTTACCCATATTTTTGTTATTTTTATTGTGCTGTTGTCAAAAGTTTCTCAGTTGGACAGGAAAAATGAAATATCCAATAATAACAACCTTAATGGTTTTCTGCTCATGCAGCATGTTTCACTTCTCTTGGTTCGCTACTCATTCTGTGAGTAAACAATGGCCTTTTAACCTTTTCTCCTCAAGCAAAAGCAGACAGACTGCAGGGGAAAACCTTTTACACTTGATAATATGCCACACAACACTTACATCATGCCTGCTTATTAGGAGGAATTGTTTATTCAGGACAAGGCAGCAGGAAATGTCCCCCTCCCAACCACCCACATCCAGAAACTCCCTTTTTGTTCCACTACTCAAATGCCCGAGTGCCATCAAGGAGGGACTCTTTGATGTCTTTGGCAGGGATGCTTAACCATGTCTTTGAGATAACATTCTCAACAGTCAAGACCAAGAATTTGACTACAGCTGCCCTTGATAGTTGGAATGTACATTAGTAGGGTTCAAACTGGCCAGGAAAAAATGCTCTAGCCTGCTCCTGCTATTTGAGGGACATCTGTGGAAGGCAGGAAATGGCAACTGTATCTTTGTAAGAGGAGAGGACGATGCAGAACTTACAAACTGTGCATGTATATTGACAAAGTTTAACATGCATGTCACTTCAGTCTTGAATATAGAATTTTGTGATTATTTTTTGTTTAATTAAAACATAGCACATTTCATGAGGTTCCATAATAACATACAATATAAATAATGCATTAAAATGATACAAAACAAAACGACAGCAATAAGAAAAGACAGCCCAACACTCTTTTTTCCCTCCCTTGCCCTCACACACACAACTGAGAAGTTAAATCAATTAAAATATCATGGTAAATAGATACATCTTGACCTGACCCCAAAATGTTGCCAGGTGTATACCAATTTGTGGAGTGCATTTCACAGCCAGTACTGGCACTACAGAGTATACCATCTCCTCTGTGGAGAAAGCCCTGTGACATAATGCTCTTCTGATAAGGAAGGCACTTGGTGTTGGACCCAAGTGAAAAGTCTTGATATTGGCAGGCTGGTATGGGAAGAGACACTCTCAGGTATGTAGATCCTACACTGTTTAGTGACATTATATGTTGTGCTCCTATTAGTCAATTTGGATGCCTCCCACAATTTTGAACTCTCTCTCTCTCTCTCTAATCTCAAGTTCCTTCCACCTTGAATATGGAGAAATTTCCACATTTTGGTAATTCTTAATATTATAAAAACAAATTGAAACAAAATTTTCACACATTCTTAGTGTTATAGTTGGGGTCATGTTGGTGTAGGTAGCTGTGTGTAATATGTGATCCAATTTCACACCTGCTTGAAAAGTACAGCATCTTTTGCAAGAGTCATGACGTGTTTGTCCTCATTGTGTGTGTGGCATTATTTTCTATACTAATGCAATCCTGAGCACACTTAGAATTCAAAGGATACTATTACTGCATGAAAGATGGAACTGATAAAGATCCCCTAATTTTAGTGTAACTCATCAATTTACAAATTTAGGTGGCAAGGCAGCAAATGTAAATCACTGACATTCATACTTCTTGATTTTTATGGAGCCTATAACTTGGATAGCCTGTAGTGTGTAGTCAAGAACTCCTTTCTAAAGGAGAGATGAGAAGCTGTAAGCTTAAACCTGCAAGTAAGCTAGCAAGGCTGACCTTAATAGATCACTATAGGCAGGGGTGCAGTTGGTGAGCTGTGAGATGATTTCCATATTGGAACCAAGCTTTTCTACATTGTTTATTCTTTAGTTACTTTTATGGAGAAAGGAGGGGCCATTCTGATAAGTAAGACTCCATATGAGGTCTAAACAAATGGGTTAGGGTTAGAATTCTGTTGCATTATGTGTTAAGTATTTTAAGCTGAATTGGGATTTATTGGAATACATTTAAAAGTACTTAGGCCTGTCATCTGCCTTTTTCCTGCTCTTTGCCATTCTCATCACCTAAAAATAAAACTGTAAATCAATATAAAACTTTAAATAAATATAAAACTTTAAATAACTAAATCACCTTTGGATTTTTTTCTAGAACCACTGTCTCATATGTATATTGCTCAATACTTTATATCAGAGATTTCCTGATAGCATACTCACATCACCATGCTTACATTATGATTGAAGTTTTTTTTTCTTGTCCTTTAAATGGTTTGTGGCCACTTACAATGCAATCCTATACAAATGCACATGAAAGTTAGTCTCTCTGAGTACAACAGGATTTGCTTCTCAGTATAGGATTGTGCTATTAAAGTTAGGCAGGTAGATCCTCTACTTCTGCCATACTGTAAAGACAAGAGAAGTTGTAGCAGAAGAATTCCTAGTTGCAGACACAAGAGCCATATTCCAAACAGGATCTGGCAACTTCACTGGGTTATTTCTGCCCATTACCCTGCTTTCAAAATCTTTATAATAAGCAGGGAAAATATTAGTCTGACTCTTTCCGCAGAAAGGAGGAGGAAAGGATATGATATGATTTGACTTCTTCTCGGCCTATAGAGTTCTGTGATTGCCACACAATCAGCACAACCCACACAGCTGGAATACTGATTAATAAGTAAGAAGCAATGAGAGGAATTTATTACAATCACTCCACAGAGTTGGTAAAGTGAGAGGAAATTGAAGGAGTAACTTTAAACAACAGGGATATTTGGAAAATTGCAATTTGCTTATGGATATCCCACTAGCACAAAAGAGGCAACATGTGTCCAATAAATAATTCATGGCAGAGTAGTTGCTCATCCCTGATTTTCTTTTATTTTTCTGTCATGCAAATAGAATAACTCCTTATTAACATAGAATTGGAAATGTGTTAAATTAAATTACCTCACATTATACATTCTGCAGCTGACCATGTCCCTCGGATGGAACCGACACAGTTTTCCTTGTTCTGTAGTTGTCCTTTCCCCTCAACATTGTTCCTACCAAAATATACTTTTGTTTCTTTCCTGCATCTTTCATTTAGCTACAAAGCAGTCATGTGGGAGGAGTATGCTATATAATTTCTGCTGGAAGCTCTGAGCGAGTCATTTGGCATGATAAATCCTGGGGATGCACTAGCAGTCACAAAGTCAGTGATTCCTATTAGTTTTGATCACAGAGTTGATATTTCAAGGTATGCTTTACAAATAACTTAGATGGAACAGTGGTAAATGTTGGTAGGAAAACTTTGCAGATTGGCAGTCTGCCATCCATTAGCAAAATAATTTATGAAATGTTTCATTAATAAACACACTAGATACAATTTTCCTCACATTAGGACTTCCACCAAAGTGTCAATAATGAAATTTTTAAGATGTTTATGGATTAGGGCCTTTAAGGGCCTTTTAAAATGTGAAAAACAGAAATAAATTTACTGCATATTTTGCCATAAGAAATGTTTATTTTGATTACAATGCTCACCATTCATTTCTGTAAAATGTTTAAGGTTGTAAGGCAAGGTTCAGGAAGCATTTCTTAAAATCTCTCAAGGCTGCAACGGACAGTGAAGGCCATAGCTCCTTCCAAATGTCCCCTCTTTGGTCTTGATTCCATCACATTCCCAATGTCCTTGGCAAGCACAACTTGGGTGTGCCAAACAGCACAAGAAGGGAAAGAGAAGCTGACAGAAAGAAAAGTGGTAGAACTGTCTTGTAAAATCCATGTTTGGTTGAGGGTTTTAAATGTATTTATCTGAAGATCAAGTTCTGAGGTAGCAACTCTGTCTTGCTTGTGGAGTGGATTGGAGGTTGGAAGAGAACCTTATACAAAGTCAGAGAAACTGACAAAACTCTTATAGGTTATGTACAGAATTCTTTAAACTTCTCATTTCATCAATTTCTATTGTCGAAACTATCAGCCATTGAATTCAATTGTTTCAGTTGCAACATTCATCTGTAAACATATACATTTACAATCAAATTTGGTTCACTTATCAACTTTTGCTAGAAGAGCCTCCTGGTGGCAACTTGGGGATATTGCTAAAGTTGCCATCCTACAGGATTAACATCTCTTTTCTGTGGGTACATCATGAACACACACATGCATCTTTCATAGGCTTGACTTGTGTACATTCATAGGCTTGACTTGTGTACATTAGGACAACTTGCTTTATCTTTGTATTTGTCAGAACTAAACTGTAGACACGAGATAGCCATTAGGAAGCAAGTGTGGACAGTCAGGCTTGGAGAACAAAAGCAGAGATGAAGACAGTATGGACTATCTCTGCATAGTCAGGAAGCTGACCAAACAATAAGCTTTGATGTACATCCTTGGTAGGGACAGCCAGTGGCCTGGCTAGGTAGGTGAAGTCAATCAAGTACTCAGTAACTTGTTATTGCCTATGGAAATTATACAACGTTTAGACAATGATTCAACTTTCAGTCCACATGGGGCAGCCACACACAAAACATTAGGGACCTCATATTATTGCCAAGAGTGTAAAGAGTGAGCAGGCATTGTTCATGCATTGATTGGTTTTTCCTTTCCCTCTTCATCTCTGCCAACCTCTCAGCCTGAAAGAATCTCTCCAGAGAGTCGGATCAATATATTCAGGGGGCCTGCATAGCATTGTGGTCTGTGTCTAGCAGGGCTTCACTGGCACAGACCCAAAATCAAGTGGCAGAATTTTTCACCTTATATTGATGATTCTGCCCTCCCTTTGCCAACCCCATAAGATACAGTCCATGGCATCCAGTAGCTCCTTTGACACTCTCACGGTTCTTTCCAGCAAACAGAGATGGCTGTACAGAAAAAGAAGGGAAATGTCCATAGTATTTCCTTGAGTTCCACTTGTGTAATGTCAATTTTCACCTATAGTTCTTAAAGCATATTGATCCAAAATGAGCAAAACATTTATAAATGAGTGAAAATGAGCATATGTTATAAAGTTTTGAGAAATATAACTTCCTGGACTGACATATTGGAATACAAAGTCCATTTCCTTTCTGTTCTTCAGATGTTCGTGTAGTTTTGTTCGTAATACAAAACTAGCTAGTCTTCCTGTAATTACACTTGTTCCAAAAAGAAACTTATTTTTATCAAAATACTGTGGGCTATGCTTAAATCTGTATAATTTAATGTTTCAGAACAGAACTTTAGACTAGTTTGGCATAGTTGTGGGTACACATAATTAGCACCTGAGCACAAAAATGAGAGGTAATTGAAAATGCCACATTGAAGCTTTTATGCTTTTCATGGATATGATTACCATATGCTCCATAACTGATTTGTTGAAGCAAATAAAGATGGGTCAGAAGTGGAGATTTGCAATAAATTATAAACTCTCCCCTTTGATTTGTAGCCTCCTATGAATATAATGCATCTAATCTGTTAGAACTTCTATGAGATAATTAGGAACAATACTGCACAGGTTTATAAAATGTATTACTTGAAATTATTATATTGCAAATAATTGCTCACAGACATCCTGAGGATCTAGTTGTCTGCCATTAACACTGTAGGACTGAAATATGTGCTCTCTCTATATATCTATATCTGTATGTATTATGGCCCACTAAGTAATCCACATGACAGAATCATCCATAAAAGGGTGATGAATTTACCAAAAAGCAGTTGACTGCTGATTTTTTTTTTTTTTTTTTTGTTAATGCAGCATCAAACTAAATCAGGAAATAGTGAAATGGTCCATCCACTCTAGTGCAATTTTCTTCACATTAATATGACTACTATGGATGATCTCATAGGATAACTGCAGTTGCAGTGTAACTACAGTTAGCTATAATATACTGCTGCATGATAAGGGTGTTTGCATTGATGGTGATGGCAACAAAGTCTTGGGAAATGTTTGGCTGAGCTTTCCTTGGAAGTCAGGAAGCTACCTGTCGGATCCTGCCTTTCCCAGTATTGCCTGCCCTGACTGGCATTGACTTGCCACAGACTTGGGCAAAGGTTTGAGTGGAAATGTTGTGGAATGAACCTCAGATCATCAGCATGCAAGTCGTATGTCCTACCCCTGAGAAATATACTACACAGGCCTATGACAGGGCAAGGACAATGGCTAAGAATTGATTGTAGAAGAATCAGAAGGCTAGGAAAGGAAGATACAGGGGATGAGAACAAAGCTGAAAAGGAATAAACGTACTGTAGGCTACGGGCTGCACAAGCTGATGCCTCCATTTCTTGGTGTTTCCACTATCTGTATTCTCTGTCTGTGTTCAGCACAGCTTAGACTAAACAGAGAATCACCACTAGCAACTGGGATGGTCGGAATTATTGCATAACAGACCCAAAATGTCTCTACATCTTGCAGTTCAGCCTCCACCCAATCTGGTGTATTCCACATAATTTGGACTTCAGTTTGCAGTGTATTTGACCCCTCGCTGCGCCAGCTAAGCCTGATGAAATTTGAAGTCTGAAGCATCTGGAGGGAGACTATTGCAGCTGCTTTCATATAGGGTAGACCTTGGAGTGCAAGACTGTAATATGAGAATAGGAAGCTGCAATGTAGGTCACTGAAAAAAATTCCCTGTCTTTAGATTATTGTATAAGAAGAATAGATGTTTTGTGTCAGGATGTGCAGATTATTGACTGCTATACCTAAGCAATAACATAAAATATGATGCTGCTCTGGAATTTTGCTGCCACGTTGATAGAATTTAAGATTGTTAATGGTATGAGGTACTTGGAATTGTTTACTGGAATACTGGAAGCAAAGAAGAGGATAAGTAAGAGATACAGTTACCTTGCCATTTAAATCTTCATGAGAGTGAGCAGTGCTCCAGCTTATACTGAAGATCTAGCATGAAAATAGTGAATATTTGCATATCTGATTGCCTCACAAGCCTAGGTTACAATGACTTCAACAAAAAATGTTAAAAGGGTTTTATTATTTTTTTAATGAGCAGACTGAGGAAAAGACATGACTTCTGCGACCTAAGAAGATGTTTGTTATGATTCATTGTGGACATCTTTACTCTACTATTTTCATTGATTTCAAAGGTTATCAATAACTAGATTGTGTTCTTGAAGCAATGCTGACACTAAATAAGTAATATATAATAATGTTCTTTTGCTTATTTCAGCATATCTTTTTAATTGTAGGCAGTGACTTAGGGTTCCTCATCCCATTCCTAAGTATTTCAGAAATGTTCCCTGTACTTGTTAAAGCCCAGGACTCTTCATAAGGAAGCTTCTCCAACTTGGAAGCACTTCCTGCACTCTCATGAAACCATATGACCTTGCCTTCTCTCCTAGCCATTCAGGAAGTGGTTCAAGGTTACACAAGTCTCCTTGCAAAGCAGAACTTCAATGCTTTAAGAAAAAAACAAACAAACACTACTTGCTTGCTGTAACTCAAGACTCTCGGCAAAGAGGCTTCTACATCCTGGGAACTCTGCTGAATGCCTATGACAGAGAGTAACATTCCTGGTTTTGTGGAAGTTCAAAAATGCTACTAAGATGGAAGTTCTCTTATCCATCTCCTAAACTCAAAAGGGCATGTGAACCCTCCACCTCCATATCTTTGCCTTTGTATATATTCATAACATGCAGGCAAAGCTTCCACTGGATATCCCAAAGATCTTGGGGATATCTGAGGTAGACATGTCAGCTATTTTCTCTATTTGCCATTAAAGTTCATAGAGAAATTTCTATACCATATAGGCAATATAAATTTATGTGAGCCATCCCGAGGCTATAAGCAATGGGACGGCATACAAAAATTCTAAATAAAATAATTCTAGATAAATAAATAAAGGCATATCTGACCTTTCCTTGTGTCTAAAGCTATGTATTTTATTGGATTCTCCTTTCCTTAATAGTTTTATCCTATCTTTTCAAAATACATCCAGAATTCTGTTTTAGGTCTAAGAGATACAGGTGATTCAGGATATTAAAAACCATCTCTCTGTCATTCTCGTCCTCCTCCCTAATATTATTTGCATCTGCATTTAAATAATGCTTGTTTTGACTCACTGCTATTGCATTATCCTCCATTTTCACTGTCATTCAAATCCTAGTTTCTTCAGTATCACACACCTGTACTGGAGATGGAAGTTTCCATTTTTATTTGAACCATTTTCAAACCAATACACAAACCAAAGCTTAGTTTTACCTTGAAATTTGCATTTCTTTGAATTTTGAAATGGAGTTTCCTATCAAAAAAGTGTATAAAGGTGCGAAAATGCACATTTGTGAAAATACATTCAGAATTGTTTGCAAAGTTATGTATATTAGGTAAAATAATATGTACAAAATAACATGTTTTAGGAGAAATGCAAAAAAGTGTATTTCATGCAAGCATTTTTAAAGTAAAAATAACCACACAATTCTCAAAACAAACTGAATTTAAGATTACAAAAGTTTTTCAAGTTCAAGATAAGGCAAACTGAAATTTGGAATATATGCAAAAACTGAAGAACCCCCAACTGTACAGAATTATCTACCTGTATCAACAGAACTTAACATGGTAATGTTGGGTTTATATAGAGAAGAGCAGATTGGATTGGAGTCAGGTCTAGGTGCATGAAGGTGGACTGGCAGAAGCAGACTTCCCCTTCTCCACCTCCCCCCTCCCCCAAAAGTGGATCCTCTAGTTCCCTGAAAATTATATTCAGAGGAGCCCTACTGAAAAGTTTGCACTATGGAGTAGGGGAAAAACTGGATTCCCAAATTCAGAAAGAAGTAACTTCTTTAAACAGAACCCACCCATACACAGAAGGCAACCCATTAAAATGAAGGTCAGTAAAGTAAAAGCTATTACACCAAATTTGTAGAACAACATACATTTAAACAGTCTAGAAATTAAACCATAATCGCCAAGATTTTGTGGTGTGTGCTTCCCCACTCTTTTTTCCTTTTAGTTACATTCCAGATCTCCATTGCCACTAAACAATGAAAATATAAAGTCTCATAGACTCTCTGACCTTTCTGAGATAAGGACATCCCATGTCTAAATTTAAGCTGCAATTCTTATTGTCATTTCTGATCAGCTTCTCAAGAGCCTCTGCATTCTGTGAGAATCAACAGTAAAATGTTAAGTGTTCGGTCATTAAAAAATCATTTGATATTCATTGAAACACTATTAATCATCACACATTCATTTGGCATTCATGGGGCTGTCACATGGACTTCTTCAGGAGTTCAGTTCTAATATGCATTAGCTAATGAGTGTATAAAGCATTCCTGAATCAACATAGATATACAACATTTTTCTTGTTTGCATTATTCATGTTCAGTAGACTTGGAAACAGGGTGGCAGGCACACTTTTGACTCTCAAAATCCAGGCAGCTGCTATCAGTGTATTTACTTATGAGAGTCCAATGATTTGTATGTTAGCTTACGGCTGCCCTGCATGCCTGGCACTTTGCCATTTCAATGTGTGTCTGTTGTCAGGGATGAAGCTGAATGTACAATGCTGCATAAGTCTTTAGATCCGTGAGTGCCTCTTTGTGGGCAGTCTGCTGTATGTCCTCATGGTACCAACATGATTTGCTTTGGAAGGGCTTGCTTTAACAGCGCGAAAGAAAATATTTCAATATTTATGAATGGAGCAATGTGGTATCCTTGTGGAAAGAAGTTTTCTGTGGTGTGAGTTTTACCCTCTCCTATCATAAATAGGAGATATGTTTTGCAATGAAAAGCTCATTCTGGATTCAGGTACATGGCCCTTTCTGCTTGGATGTATAAAATAGAATATTTAGTTGTGACCTTTAAAACTGCCATTAATCCCGCATCTATGAATTCAGGGGGAAGGAGTAGAGAAAGAAAATAAAGCCTTTTGTTCACATTTTTCCTTAACAACCTTTTTATCCTCTTTGCTTCAAAGTGTAGCCGTAACCTAGAGAGGTAGGTTAATGGGGCTCAGTACTTGTGCTTTTCAAGGAGCAGTGGGTACATATACATCCGTTAACTCTGTCCACCTAACAGCAAGATTAACATTCCAGTACAGTCTTGTCCATGCTTACTGTAATTAATCTCTACTGATTTTTAGATTTGTTTATTGTATTTACAGTGTTTCTATATTACTCATTAATAATATTCTCTGGCTGGTTCTGGTTTCAGTTCCATTATTTTTTCCTTCCCATCTACCCCGCAAATACACACACACACACACAGACTAATCCTCTGTGATATGCTTGTATCTAGATGACTATTTTTTGCATGGAATTTTATCAATTTCAGTAGGACACATGCATTGTTTTAAAACAGTACACAATAATAACTTTGATGAAATCACAAGTATAATTTCAGTAAGATTGTTTTTTTGGCAGTGTTTTTTCAAATTTCATCGTTGATACACAAATGATAAGAGTATGTTACAAGGACAAACAACAAGGATAAATGTCATTCTGGGTTTGGGTTTTGTTTTAAATATTAGAATAATTATAACAATCTACTCATCATTGCAATGATTCCCTGGTTAACATTCAACATTGTTTTGCAAATGTTAAGATAATTATCACTGTCTGTACTTTTTGCAGTTCAATTTCCTCCAACTAGATGGATCAACTTCCCCCCCTCCCTTTTTCCCTTCCAGCATGCAGAAAGAATAATGACAGTTTGAGAGCCAGTGTAGTATAATGAACAGACTTAAGAGTGGATGGAGTGGACAGTGACTTAGAAGATCTGGGTTCTAGTTCCTACTCTGCCATGAAGCTTATCGGATGACGTTGGGCCAGTCGGTTACTTTCAGCCTAACATACCTCATGTGGTTGTTATAAGGATAAACTGGAGAGGAGAAAGAGTATTATGTGACCTGCCTTGAGTTCCTTTCAGATTAAAATGGTAGGATGTAAACATAGAAAACAAAATGAAAGTTTAGCACTTCATCCATTGAATGAACTAGACAATGTCTACAAAATTTTATGGGAGAATAAATCTAAATTGCCATAAGGCTCTTGGTTGCTTTTGCTGCATTAACATGAGGGTGTGGTGGGGAGGTTACAAATGAATTAACATCTGCATTAAATGGACATCTGCATTAAATTGCCCATGTTCCAGTTCCAGAAAATTGTTTAGAAGTTCCCCTAAAAATACTGGCCTTCTAAAGAAAAGGCACTCAGAACAGAAAAGGAACAGTGTGGAACAGAATCATGTCCTATGAAATGTCTTCCTGAGCCGATGCACCTAGGATTGCAGATTAAACCACACTGGATTTAAGCACATTCAGAACTGGGAAAACCTCATGCCTTAACCAAGTAAGGCAGGGTTCAGGATTCAGAATAATAAAAAGCACTGCTCCCCTTACAGAAAGGGTGAACAGTATGTCTTTCAGCTATGCTTATCTTAGAACATGTACATATGATGAATCTCATTTTAGTAGATGCAGCTCAATGCCCAACTTGCAGGAGCCAGGGTTGAATTGTTAATAGGAAACCTGCTTAACCTCTACAAGATATTCTGTCTGCCTACTCAAAACTGACATGACTAAAAAGAACCTGCATTTGTCACCCAGAAGCCCATCGTCATCTTCATGGAGCATCCCACTGAAAGTAAGACTAGCTCTCTGCTCCCTTTAAGATTGGCTCCGGTGTAGTGCCCGTTACATTAAATCTTTTTTTTAAGCCTTTGAAATGACAGTCTGACAGAATATAGTATGGAGGTTATTAAAGATAAAACCTTGGAAAAGAAGTCTTTGGAAATATTTATTATTACTTTGAAAACACACATTCATAGAGGCAAAGGGTAAAAATATAATTAAAGTATGCTGGCTTATCTGAGCGACCGGGGCATGCTTATTTTCTTGTCTCATTTTAAGCATTACAAAGCCATCAGGAACTGATCCTCCGCTCTTTCTTGTTCACAAGCAGCATTTTGTATTGCTGACAATTCTATTTGAAAATGACTCTTGATCTCAAAACAAATTTGTGCCATAAGAAAATGAGAAAAAATACGCTTCTTCCCCTGCCCCCAACAAAAACATGTCATATGGCTACAAGATTACTTGGATCTTTGCAAAAGGAAAAAATAGGAGTAATTGTGTCAATAAATAAATAAATACTTGCTTAGTGAGATTCAATTTGGGCAAAGCTGCTAAACATTTGGCAGTTTCATCTAAATTGTCCCAACCTTAGATATGTACGCCCACTTCACAGATTTGCCTAAATATGTGAAGGTAGGGAATGGCAATTGTGCCTACGGTCCCTGCCTTCCACATTCATAAGTTTATCTGAGCATGCAGCTAGACTTAATGCACATATAGCATACAGCATTTAACGGAACATATACACAGTCAGTTTTATGCACATAGCTCTATGCAGAAATTCAGGTTTTCCTCAATTGATACTGTGCCTCCAGGCATTCATTGGGCATGTGAAAAGTGCTTCTGGGATTTTATATATTCTTAAGAAATGGGCATGGCTTCACATGTGTGATTAGCCCTTCCCCTGAGAGAACAAATCTTCCAGAAAGCCTGCACAGCTGCAAGAGTTGGACATTGTGCTCACCTTGTCTGCATGAAGTTATGTCTGCTTACACTTCTGAGAATGGCCCTCCCTTGGCACAGTCCACCATTATAGCTACCTGATGAAGGCTCATGCCATTGCCTTGAGGGGGGCTGCCAAAGAGTGGGAGGGAGGAGGCAGATATACTAAGCTCCCCTGACCTGTAATGCCATGCAGCATTATGTGCTGGTTAGGGAAGCCTGTCTGTAATGACTGAAAATTTTCAGCTGCAGGGACACATCAGATTAATTCAATCTAAGCATCATGTCTTCTAAAAAAAATAATAATGAATTCATAGGTGTCCACCCCTAGGATCCCCTTAGAATGTATGGAAATGCTTACTTGCCTGGGTTTCATTTGCATGGCACTGATGGGTGGACAGACACTTATCATCCTTTATTGCCATATTCTGTTAATTTGCTTAGGACACCCTTCAGTAAAAACACCCAGAGCACCAGACAATAAATCAGTAAAAGCAATATATAAAAACACTATGAAAATAAAAGAGTGAAGGCAGCAATTAAAATCGAGCTATGAAATCCAGCAGAAGTAATCAACTCGAATCAGTGGAACTTACACTGAAATATCAGAAGCAAACACGTGCACGCACACACACACACACACACACACAAACACAGAGAGAGAGAGAGAGAGACTAGGCCAAGAGCAAGTCCTCATATGTGGCTGAGTTTGGGCATGTTCATAGCACGTGCTGGTCACTTTGGACTCCCACCGCTGTAACTCCACTCATGCTTTCATTCCAGCAAGTATTCACTGCACACAATCCTAGCTTCCAAATGTTTCACCTATTGATTGATAGGTCTTTTTACTGAAAAACTTCTGGGCCAGGAGAATGCAAACACTGAGGACTGTACTGATAAATATTTGGGTGGCAGAAGAATTCTCACCTATTCACTTAGGGTGGCCATGTGGCCTACAGAGGAAAGTATTGAGAGCTATCATACAACAGTTCACTATTTGAAAGAGCTGGTTTATAGCCTCTTTGCAACCTTTTTAAAGATTAAGATCAATAATAGCACTTGGTCAACAGTTGACTGAGTAGGCATACCACTTCTGTGGACAGTCTTTCCCAGTATGGTCAGCTTTATTATGAATCCACTTGAATTATAGTGCTTTTTAAATTTTGCTTCCCCTCACTAAATTTTCACATAAACATAAAAGTAGCATTGGCACATACTGCGCAGATCCATGTCTTCTTTGGGTCATTGTTTGGGACAAACCCTCCAGGATCTGCAGTTTCCTTTCCAGCTCCTCCCAGTCCTGAAATGTGAGCCAAGTCAAGAGGAAGTCCCTAAATGTTCACAGAGCCCTGGTGAGCAACTGGTAAGCTTTTCTAGCAGCTATTCCAAGTGGCTGACCTTTTTCCGTACTCAGTGCTGCTGGTTGAAGCACACTTGGAAAAGGGACACAGAGAGCAGATGTGCCAGTTGCTGTTCCAGCAGACAACTCCCTCCCCATTCACTGCTGCCTGCTCACCGGAAAATCAGATTCTGGGCTGCTGCAAAGTGAACCAGAGTCCAGGAAGCAGAAATCAGGCAATCTAGAGGATTTTCCTTGCACGTTCCTAGTATTTCATCTTTTTAGTGGCTACCCTGCCTGCACAGCCTTACCAGACCCCAAATATGCTCAATCAGACTTCCGCCACGCAAATACATATCCCCTCTCTTCACTTATTTTGCAAACAACAAGGATAACTGTGATAGGCACCCCAGTAGAAGAAAGAATGGGGCATAGCAGTGTGAAAGCAGGCAGCAGTTTGGCAGTGCAGTGCAGCAGGTGGTATTATGCCAACACGTAATGTTTGGGGACCATGGGACGTACAGTCAACCCAAGGGATATCTCAGAGCCAACAAACAGCATTCACCAGAGCATCCGCCCTCCTTGCTTCAATCCCAGCTGTGCCTGCTCTGTTCCAAATTGGTTCCTTGTGTACTGCTGATATGATGCAATGAGAAATGGTAGCTTGGCTAGCACTACTGGGCTGCCATCACTCTGAGGTAAGGTTCAGTACCTAAGTTAAGACAAAGGACCAAGTTTGTCCTCTGTATTACACCAGGACCTTCAGGCATTTCTGTCTGATTGAATCTTACATTCTCCTATGGTCCAAGTCCCTGCTGCCAACATCCTCCACTGGAAATAAAATTGCAGATTGTCTTCTAACATAAGCCAAATTCCATGAAGTGCATACGTTAAGCAGATGGAGCACTGCTTCTTTGCATAATTCATTTGGCTTCTGCTAACCATGGGGACGATAAGGGACTATATCCTAAGTCATTAAAGTCCTGCTTTCCAGATCCTGGAATTCCTACCATTGGGACACCTGAAATTCCAGGAAGCAGAGGTCCTTCTATTTTTCCTTGTTAAGAGGAAATGGAAGCTCACATTGCATTCAGTATCACATTTCACAGTTGGTTGACGCAAGAGAGAAATTGCTGTTCACATACAGTACAGATTTTTATGGGCCAAATATGGGTTGGTTTACAGGTATATTTTATACGGCCATGCCTTAATATTTACAGGTTTATATATTTTTATCCTTTGAAGCTAAGCAGTGCCATGGTTTGTGATTTAAATAACAGAATTATTTTTAAGAGCCACAAGGTTCCACAGCCTGGATAAAGGACACTGCACTTACAGTCTGGCAGTAAGCTTTGTGCATGTAAATTTAGCATGTGATTGCTATATCAGCCATAAGACTAAACCTAATATTTCTGAATTTTTCTGTATTTTCCCATTGAAAAGCAGCATTAGACTTACATTGGCATAATGTTGATATAAACCCAGGTATGATGCCATGACTCAATGAAAGCCTATTAAAAATACTCTCTAGATAATTGGTATTATTATTTTTTTCTTTCAAAAAATCAAAAGAGGGATATATTTGAAACTGGGTTGTATATGACTAACATCTAGCTGTTGGCATTTTAAATTTATTTTGTTAATCATATTATCATGAAATTGCTTAGATGCAACCAACTGATGCTTTAAACTTGGGATCAGTTGTGTGGTTTATTTGTTATTTTTGCAAATTTCTATTGCTCTGAGCCTAACTTTATGATTCCTATTTTTCTCCAGTACAGAATCAATTAACACTTTATGTCCCTTTTGTACTTGTGTGATGGCTGCAGGCAGTTTGAATAGTGTTAAGTACAGAACTGATGCTAGTCTATAGTATTTGATTGCCTTATGAGAGTATAATTCATTTTTATTTACATTTAAGTTTATAGAGCCAGATTTCGATACTGCAAAATTGTCTGCTGTAATAATACAAGCAGATGCAAAGTGTCCCACAAACACGTAATACTTCAGTGTTTCTAGAGCACCTAACTTTTTAATTTTTGTTAATGAAATATGCATTCTGTACCTTACACATGGAACTAATACATTTAGAATGAATTTGCCTTTTGGATATAACATGAAACTTCAAGCTAGATTTATGGATGCAATTTTCTTATGTGGATATCTTCTTTCCTTGCATTTTAATTTAATTTTCTTTATGATTATTTTGTTTCAGAATCTTTCTGGCTGTCATCTATGGACATTTAGGCTGCAGTACCTGATTTCAGGTGTCCTAGAGATATACAGTATGAGTTAGAGAGCTAATGTAAATTAGCCTAGACATAAATGTAAGATAAAAAGAATGCTTGGAGTGCAGAATGATCCTTACAGCAAGTTCAGGTTCACCTTCACACCTGACCTATAAACTGGAATATTTCTGGTTTAATCCTGCTTCAGGAATGAAAACACAAGGAGACCTTAGCAGAGTCTCTCTTTCTCATCTTCAGCTTTCTACAAGCTTAGCATATTATCCAAACTTACAGGAATGCTCTAAAGATCACACACACACACACGTATAAAATGCATTTTATGTTGCAGTCCTATGCATTTTTTACTGGGATTAAATTCCATTGAACACAACAGAACTTATTTCTGAGTAGACATGCAAAAGATTGCATGATCAATCATCTAAGGATGGATAAAAATTAATGAAATCCTAAGCATTTTGGGTCAAGTCCTATCAGAGCCTGGCTATTCATTCAAATGTTTGTACTGATTTTATTTGGGTGTGTTTTGTTTAACTGTTAAAGAGTGTCATTCAAAATAGCTTTTTAACTGGAAATAACTGGTCACTTCTCCTTACACTGTTAGAGTGCTATATACATTGTTAAACAATTATGGGATCAGTGATGATATTCTTGCATATATTGAGTATTACTACCCTGCTTCTTCAGATAAATAGATACTCAAATTGACTTGTGAAGGGCCAATAACAGTCAATGGCATATTGACAGTCTGAAAGATAGAACAAAGTTGGTAGGAAAATGTGGGGTGGACCACCTTCAAGCATCTGTTCATAAATATGCAGTATTCTTAAACTAACCATGCAGAAGAATGGAAATGGTTCAGAGGAAGAGCCCAATAGAGCTGATATCCCAGCTCAACCAGTGGAATGGGCCCTTTTGCTTCCTCAGTAGCCCTCTGCTGTATTCAGGGGAAATGAGAGGAACCACCTAGAACTGGTCTTTCAGACAGGAGCCATATAGTGCCATTTCTTATTTCCCCTTCAGATTCCAGATGCTCACATCTGCTGCAAAGCAAATGGCACAATCCTGTGGCTATTAGACAGCAGCTGGGGAGCCACATGGTGAGGTCAGAAGTACTACTTCAGGATTGGATCTGAATCCACAGCTCTCCACTTCTCACCTCACTTGCAGCCAGTGCAGAAAGAAGTTTGGAAAACTACCTCCAACAGGGTTAAAAGGAGATGTTCCAGTGGGCAGGAAAGAGAGGACACTGGACTGGCCAGAACAGAATCTATCCTGATGTCTCCAAGCTTCTTTCCTTCCTTCTCCACGACAACACAAAAACCTGTCTAGCAGAAAATGTTGGAAGGGTAGAAAAACAAATATTTCTCTGCTCATCTTCCCATGGGGCATTGGATGACCACAAAACCCCAGGTATTCTGTGGTCTTAGAATCCTCACCATGTGATTGCCCACTTTAGTCTTCATCCTTCCTCAAACAAATAATAAATCCATGCAACCCCTTTTGTCCCTTGTTAATCTTCACTCATCCTTTCCTCCTCTTTTTGTAGAGACATAACTTTGTCATTCTGTCTATCTCCTCCTAATCCTGTCTTTCCCAACCCATTACCTAAATTGAAATGATAAATGCAGCAATCTCAATGTTTGGCTTTTATTACTCTGTAAAGGGCAATTGATGCAGGTGATGTTCCATAAATTAATAATTAGGCAATGTCACTGTAAAATGGGATTGGATTCATTGGGTGATACTTGTGGAGCATCATCTATGTCATTCCTTTCTGCACTCCATTTCTGTGCACCACTTATTTGGCACCATGCTGGGTCCATAATTTATAAAAGGGAAATTGTGAGCACAGCTGTATTCAAACCCTCCACTGTGTCAGTCTGACATCTCAAGGCAGAACAGGAGCCCAGTAAAACACCACATAATGCAACATTCTGCTGATGTGGTAATTATTGTATCACATCCTCAATCATTGGTTTGAGCTGAGGAATCCCTTAACACAAGGGTCCTGAATTTATTTACTTGCATTTCATTTATTAATCAATGATAGTGTTTTGTGAGAGCTCATGAGGTTCCTTTACACTTTTTTCTTCCCTGAAAAAAGACGTCTGTTTTCCCGCCAATGCTTCAAATTGCTAAGTGGTCTGAAAGGCAAAGAGCGCATTTGATTTTCAGTAAGGTCTTTTTCTTTCCCATTCCCCTAGCAAATGACTAATGACAATTTCCAGAAAATGTATTCCTTATTCACTAACCTATGGTTACTTGTGTCTTGATCTTGTGCCTTTTGTCAGACAGAATTCATCAATAGCAAACAAATTCTTAAGTGGATGATTATAATGGATGAATATTGCAACTGTCTAGAGTTGTTTTGTATTTATTCTGTTTCAGAGAAACTGACATCTTTTAGAACTCATATTATGCCAGCAATTCAATAGTCTTTATGGCTGCAAGACCAACTGAAGGAACTAATTTATATGAATGTAACTCTCTGTGCATGTTTGAGTGGATTTCAGGTTATATGAATATATTGTCAGAAGCATTTAAAGATGTAATGCAGAAAATTCATGATTAGTGTGTTCCATTCTGCTAATCAACAGAACAAGGACAAATCCAAACACTTGCGTAATCATGAACAGAAGAGCTTAGTGTGATAGTTTTCTTTAAGTGTGCATAGATGATAGTTTTAGATTAGGGTTAGGGTTAGGGTTAACCTGCCCCACCATGTATTTTTCCCTGAAATTCCTCCCCTGGGTGGGGTGGGGGGCGGAGAGCTAAAAGATGAAAAAAGCCTCTATTAACTTCCATGGAGATTTATTTTCTTTTTAACTCCTTCTTTTCATGTGTGTGTATATGTGTGAATGCAGAAAGAATGAAAGCTGGGAAATGTCTACCTCCCCAGGCCAGGAAATGCCACAATCCCAATCTGAATTGGAGCAATGCACACTCATGCAAACACACAATCACACCCTGATGCATAGCTTCACATGCATTGTTACATGACCATGCATCTTGGTCCCTAAACAGAGAAGTAGTGCCCTGGGAAAGAGATTTAACCCTTTCCTCTATTTTTCTTTTCCTAATCTAACAGTACAATCCTATACATGTGTAGAGACTTAGACAATGGCAAGTGACTTCAATAGTTTCATGCCCATTGTGTAGTTGCATGTACTCATGTGAATAGCCCAGGGAGCTTTGGCTTTGGGAAGTCTTAGCAATGTAATCGGTCAATAAATTGCCCTACAAAGAGAGGACAAAACAGAACACAAAATAATGCATATATATATGTAATATTTTCATATGCTAATTTATGTATCCAGCTGCAAATTTCAAAATACCTATTACAATTTAAAAAGGAGTGCAATGCTAGCCACAAGAGTGGGAAGCTCATGAAAGGCAAGCTCGCTTAGCTTTCTGTCTAGGTTCTAACTGTTGATGATAAGTATAGACAATCTGGAAATCATCCACCACAGAAGTACAGAAAGCAAGAACATGTCTTGTAATGCTTGCAAAAACTTTATTTCCAATGCAAGTTGGCCGTGCTAATGATGCTCTCTCTTCTGATGGTTTTTTCTCTTTAATTTTTTATATTTTTAATGTGCTGTTACTGGTTTGTGAGCTATCTTGAGACCCATCCTTGAGATGGGATAGAAATGTTTTAAATAAATTTTAGAAAAACAGTAAAAGGGGCAGCCCTACAAGTAGAGGACACTGTTCAAGCAAAGGTCTTCTGACAACACTTCCAGCAGAGGCCTGTAAAGAAGTACATGGGGCCACACTTGCCAACCCCAATGTTACAGCCAAAATGCCTCCCTGAACCCCAAATGTCTGTGCGTTCCATGGGAGAGAAAAGACTTTTCTTCCTTGGATTAATGGCAGCTCAGGAGAGGGGGATGATTTAGTCTACAGTCCTATGCATGTTTAGATAAAGATAAATTTTACACTGCAGCCCAGGCAGCACAGTTGGCTGGGGCTTCAGCGAACTATTTTTTTTTTCTACATATGTATAGGACTGTGTTCTTAGCTAGACAAATGGGCAAGTGAAAAATGCTTTGAAGACCCTCTTCCAGACCCCTTTTCCAACTATAGTGCATGGGAAAATGCCAAACAATGGAGTCATTCTGTCTTTAAGTAAGCACTTGCTTTTTTGTGGTGGCCCTTGTTTGTGAACGTGACCCTGCTTGCTGCATGTGGTGTTCAATTTAGTCTTATATATTTCTTTTGGTTTCCCAATAGGTTGCTCAAAGCCTTATGCCATCAATAAAAATGTGCGTACTTACTATCATCCTTCGAAAGAGCAACTACATGGGCTGCTAATTAGCAAAAGCACAAACTAAACATTGATTCTGATTGAAGATTGTCTGCACTGCATCTTTTCCTTCCTTCCTTTCATGGCAATACATAGGACAATCAGGTGATGAAAAACTGAAGTTTTTGTTGCTCTTTCTAAAAAAGCCCATTTGCTGCTGCCAGCACTAATGAAAGGAAAAGTGAATACTCACATTTCAATGCCATCTTAGTCACAAAAACCAGTTGTGTTTGAGAAGGGAAAGGTAGACACTGGGAATGTGGTGGTGCTGGAAAGTTTGGTTTAAGCTATTTGAGCCTGGTGGATTTTCTGCCTGATTCTGAAATCTGATGTCCAAAGTAGGCTAAGACATATTGCTTTTTGCAGATTTCTATCTTCATTTTGTGATTTTTAATAAAAACAATGCTAAGGAAACTCGTGCAAACTGGACTACCAAAACTTATGCAAATAGAAGCTGAAGTTAATATTGTTCTAGCATGATTTGTCCAAACCATGCTAGAATGCCATAGTTGTTGGCTTCTAGATTGTGCAAAGCATGTGCAAATTAGAAAGCCCTGCTGGACTACTGATTAGGAGAATATAAATTTAATAAATAAATAAATTTCCTTGGTGTTTTGGGACACAAATAACACTCCATATTAGAGATGGAAATCCACAAACTGGCTCAAATTGCACCACAGTAAGTTAGTGCCAGTGCAGGGCTGACACTGAATCCAGGCACTGAATTATAAAAATCCATTAGATTTTCACTCCCCTGTTGGATTCCTCACACATCCCTAGTGGATATTACTGTTGGTCACAAATTGGGTACAACATCTGTTCAAATGCAGGATTAGTGCATAGTTGGAAAGAAAGAAAATATTGCAAGGCCTCTGAAACCATTGCTATACCTCATATTTTCAGACAATATTTATTTTTTCACCCCCTTCCAGGACTCTCACTTTCCTTACTCCACTGATTCCTTTGCCTCTTTCTGCTCTCATCACCATGGTTTCTGCCCTCTGCTACTTCCCTTCTTATCCCCACCAACCATTCTGCTGCCAATTTTTCTGATTTTGTTCAGTGCCTGGGTGTAATACTAGCCAGGCCTGCTGCAAAAAGATTGCATGGCTTCATGGCTCATCACAACTTTCCCACTCTGTGGATGGAAGCCTTTTATTCCTTGTTTGCACAGCTGCTATTTAAAAACACAGTATTAAAATAGCGACTGAAGTTTCAATGACATTGTCAACTGTTGCAAGGGAGCTTCTCAACTTTTCTTTCAGAAAGCACACATACAAACTTTTGTGCATGCAAAGCTCATCTACTGTGTTAGCTAACATGATTGGAATTTATCCTACAGAAAAGTCCAACTATGTAGAACACATTGCTACTTGATAAAAATCTATGAACACTTCAGTCCTAAAGTTCCAAGTAAATATGGGCATGATCTTCATCCATGCCCAAGATCCAAAGAAAACATTTTCAGGTTCTACATATTTAGTACAGCCTTTGTGTTTGGAAGGGAAGATTTTGATCCCACATGGAAAACTCCACTGTACAGCAGTTGTTGTTTGATTAATTGACTGATATATTTATTTATTTGCAAACATTTCTACTTTAATCATCAGTTGGAAGTAAACGAGCCATCTGATCACCCCTACAAGAATTAACACCATGTCTAAAATACATTTACATCAAATGGGGCTTATTTCTAACTAAAGATTACAATCTAGTTCATACACAGAACAAGTGCATAGGTTATCCATGAAGAAGGGAATTAAGGGTACATTCCATGCTCTGGTGTCTTCTCTGTATAAACTTCAAAAGTAATCTTAACTAATGGGAGCCACCCACCCTTTATCATATTGAATGGACAGTGAGACCACAGCCTGGTCATGTTGATATGTATTGGTAGAGTTCTCTGTAAAATATATGTGCAGAATTAAAGCACATATGCTTCCTTTTGAACCAGGAGTATATATAAACTGATCTTAAAATGCAACAAGAGCAATAGTTTGAATTCTGTTTCCATATGTGTGCTGCATCCTGGGATACTATTCATTAAACCTAAATTAAATAGCTCAACTTTCCCTTCTTTATCTGTAAAATAGTTGGCATATGTCTGTCGTGTCTCTGAAAAATCCAGCACAGATTAATATTGGATGAGCATTTCTAAATTAAGAGATGCAAATAATAATAATAATAATAAAAGATGCAAATTTAATCAATGGGTTTAAAACTTTGCACCACTTGAGGCCTTGAAGAGTTTTTAATCAGCCTAGCAAAGTGAATGCATCATCTAATTGTTTTTCTTTCCCCTGTGAAAGACAAACACTTCTTTATGGTGGATGGTTAGGAGTATTCACATTCTTATTCTACTCTGTGTGTCATTTAGAGTAGAATAATATTTAGAATGTGGAAATGTTCTCCTTTCGAACTCTTTCAAATTCAGCTAGTAACTAGGTTGACATTTATCTGCTTAATCAAGAGGGTACCTTTCTGTTCTCATGCTAAATATTGTAATGCCGCCTACTCTATGGGTTGTAAGAGCACCTCTTATCTGTACATACTGATGGGGACTGCTGTGTAATATGGATTCTTTCTGGACTGGAATCTTTTTTCAGCATTTGATTAGGACAATACACGGCCTTTGTAGGCTAAATGGAATAGTCTATGTTCCACCAGATTCATTCAAATCAATCTACTCATCATCTCCAATGGCCCTTTTCTAAAAATCTCCCCCACACTTGTTTTCAAGTTCAGGAGTAGAGGAAGCATTTTGAGTTTGATGATGAATATGAATATAGTACAGGGATCCCTGATAATGTAAGAAGCTGCAAAACAGTTTTTATTTAATGGGCAGTCTGCCTATGTATACCAGTTGCCAAAGAACATGACTAAGTGGCTTCTATTGCACTCATGTCCTAATTGAGGGATTGACACAGGCAGTTGGTTGACCGATGAGTGAACAAAATATTGAATTAGACGGACCATTGGTCTGATCAAACATGGCTTTACTTAGGTCCCTTGTACTTCATCTAATACTGATGTCCTGAATCCTGTGGTTTCATTTGTTTTACCTCTCTCCCCTCCCATTAAATTACAGAAATTCAAATTTTTGAAAGTTGCAAACTTCATAGGTCATATCCATATTGCTCAAAAGTAAGTTCCACCATGCTGATTGTCCCAGGTAGATTTGTACCCAGGTGATGAACCTTTACAAAATGGGAAAGGAAGTGATGCTTTTATATTATCAATGCTAGTAATTTTGCACTATTGATTTCCCACTTTGAAGGCAACTACAACAGAATCTTTGATCCCATTTTGCTTTGACTGAGGGAAAAATAACATTTGAAAAGCTGTATATTAATCACATGTAGTGTGTGTTTACACTGCTATTTAAAACTTCCATTATAAGACATTTCTAATTGTTATGCTTATAGTTCTGTGATCTTCTATTGCTGACTGTATGTTGAAAACCACATAATGCATCTTGAACATGTGATTAACTTCATTCTGTAGGTAGCACTTTTACTTTCATTATATTCAGGATGCTGTGCTATAACTGGCTTTTCCTTTTTAGGCAGTGCTCTAATTCCTTTGCTCTTCTTACTTATTATACAATATTGTTTGAATCCTTGAATACTATCCAGACCCAGTGACCTTATAATTCATTCCATGGATATACTAGAGACCAAAATGTCAGCTATTTATCCTCTATTGTCTAAGTATGAAGAATTGGTTATCCTCTAACCGTAGTCTCCTCAAGCACTTCCCATTTATCAGATGCTTCTGTAGTTACATGTGCTCCTTCTTAACATTAGTTTAAATCACCAGGCATAGACCCAGTCTAGATAAAACCTGAAATGACTGTGATAGACAATGAAAGCAGCTAACTCAGTTCTAGTTCTCTTTGAGTATTTTCCCTGACTTTGAATGGATGTTGAAGAACAAAATATATCTCAACTAGCAGGCATGCCTGCCATATCTTGCATGGTCTTTGATCACTACTAAAGCCATTGTGGCACAATGGTCAGAATGTTGAAATTGGACTTGGGAGATCCAGGTTCTAGACCCCATTAAACCATTAAAAGTCAGTGGTTTATTTTGGGCCAATCACTGAAGTTTAGTCTAAACTACCTCATAGGGTTGTTGCTGAGATGATAAAATGGAGAAGTACCTTGTAAGCTGCCCTGGGTTCCTTGTGAGAGGAAGAAAGGCAGTGCATAAATGTAATAATAATACTATATTTCAGGGTTCATAACAATTCAGTTATAAAGATGCCATGATCTTACAGCAGATTGATGTATAATAAACATTTTAACAAAAAAATCATCTTAATTTTATCACTAGAGAAGCATGGAAAGATAAGTAAGCCTTTTTGAGATGGAGTTCCCCATGGGATGTTTTATTCACTTTTAGAAAGAATTCCTTCATAACTCTTTTGGTCTTCTGCTTATGTTTTGTACTAGTGCTCATACTACATGTGCCACCTCACTTACTGTGAGGAACCACTGGTTGAAAAGTGCCAGTTTAACACATGTAGCTACCTGCATTGATTCTGTGAACAGATGTTCATGTAAAGGAATTGTTAGCACAATTAACTTATAACATATGCAGGTTTGCCTTCATATGAATTATTTGGGTGAACCTTAGTCAGATCCAGCATGACTCCTGTTATGTTCTTATGTTTTTAAATATTTGATGAGTTAAGAAGAAATTAAGATGTAACAGTTAATATGGTAATGGTGATAATTCTACATTTAGGTGGCAAAAACAAAGAACAGTTCATGTGAATTAGCTATAAAACCCTTCATGAGTGTCTGCACAGTATTTGAAGCTCATGTCCATAGCTGTACTTCTATCAAACTCTTAAGTACACTAGACAGATATGTAATGAAATTTCAGCCTTTTATGTTTTATTGTGTCACAACTGTGGGCCATAAATTTTACTGCTATTTTATATTTGAACTTAAAGATCTGCTGAGGTAGCACCTTTCTTCAGAGTGTGAAGTTCTAAGGTTGTGCCATTCTGCAATTAGCCATGACAGCATCTTGTCTCCCTCCATTCATGCTTAAGTTTTCTGGGCCATGCATCTCTGAGACTCATTTGAAAGCTGCACTCCACACACGCACACACACAGCCTCCCCAGTTTAAACAGCATGTTTTGTGCTTTGGCACAAAGGTATTCTGTTGAGGAAAATGGCTAGATGCCAGCACCCCGTTTCCCAACACTATGTACAGAAGCCAACTTAACCAGCAGTTGACTCTCATTTTGCTACTGCCAGTTGGACATCCCTGCTGCACTGGAGAGCAGAAGTCTAGCCCTGTGCTGCACACAACTCCCTCCTCCAACACTGCTCCCTGAATCTGCAATTGGGGACATCATTTCACTCTGCCTTGGAGGTATTAGTCTAGTAGTCTAGGGAGAGTAGTGGGGACTACGAAGAACAGCTGGGAAATATTTGAGGTGGATGATGGGTAGAGTTGCATTCTTGTATGTCAGACAGATGGAGCTCTGGGAGAAGGACAAGGACAAGAACAAGGAGACACTGCTGACAATGATACATACTGGATCAAGCCAGCATTTTGCTCACACAGTGGCAAAACCAATTGCTCCGTATGCCATTTAGGGCTTTGTATGTTATTATCGGCACTTTAAATTGGGCCCAGACTTCAATTGGAAGACGGCAGACGGTACAGGATCAGCGTAATACGTGTATATCTACCAGTCCCTGCTAGCCACCTGGCCAATCTATTCTGAACCAATTGAAGTATCTGGACTGTCTTCAAGGGCAGCCCCACAGTAATAGAGTGTGTTACAGTAGTCCAATTGTGAAGTTACCAGAACATGGGTCACCATCTCAAGGTCCTGCTCATCTGAGTAAGGGTGTAGTTGATGGATCAGCCAAAGCTGAAGGAAAGTGCTCCTCACCACAGAAGTCACTGGGAACTCCAAAGATAACTCTGGGTCAAAGAGCACTTCCAGGCTACACACTCTGTCCCTGTCGGAGTGAAAGCCATTCAGAACAAGGCAAGGATCATTTACCTGGGAGTTGAACCACCCACCAGCCAACCTCCATCTTGTCTGCATTGAGCCTCAGTTTATTGGCCCTCATCTAGCCCATCTCTCCAGCCAGGCACCAGTTAAGGACAGCCACTGCCTCACCTGGATCAGATGTAAAAGAAAGGTATTGCTGGGTGTCATCAGCATATTGATAACTCCTCAGCCCAAACCCCTGGATGACCTGTCCCAGTGGTTTCATGTAGATGTTAAATAGCATGGGGGATAAAATGGAGCCCTGGGATAAAATGGAGCCCTACAAAACCATAATCCCCCAGCACCACCTTCTGGAATCAACCAGTCAAGTAGGAGTGGAACCACTGCAGATCAGTGCCTCCAACCCTCAACTCACTCAGCCTATCCACAAGGATACCATGGTCAATGGTATTGAAAGCTGTTGAGAGGTCCAGAAGAACTGACAGGGACACACTCCCCCTGTCCCTCTCCCTGCACAGGTCATCATACAGGATGGCCAAGGCTGTTTCAGTCCCATAGCCAGGTCTGGATTCAGACTGAAAGGGGACCAGATGATCAGTTTCCCCCAAGACAGCTTAGTTGAACAAAATCCTTAGTTGAAGAAAAACAGTATACCCTAGTAATGCAATGCAGATTTTTATTTTTAAATACAGCAAACTTCATAATAAGATAGCAATCTCTCATTTTAGAATGACTGACATCTTCCAGCACACATTTTGTACTGCTATTTATGCATAAATAGTCCTAGCAGCTTTTGTCCTATAACATTGTCACAAACTGCCTTGTCTAAAATTTAACCAAATGCAGAATCTTGCATTGTATGTTCATTGGCTTGTTTTTCATAATAGGACCCAAATAAAGGAACAAAAAAAGTTTCAATACAGATCATCTTAGCCTCTTTTTAAAGGAAAGATTCCTAGCAAAAATTTCCAGCAAAAAAGAATTACAATCATCAAGGGGAACTTTTGCTAGGACTTTTAAAAGATATCAAGCCAAGCATTCTTATGCAAAGAGGTCAAGCATTAATATGCAAATTTCTTATTTTGCATTGTCCCAGGAAGGATTAAACCTTAAATTACCTGTACTTACATAAGCCATTTTTATATTGATTCATACCTCCTAGGGGAACATATCAGCAAGAACAAAAGCTTTTCATATGTAACATTTGCTTTGCTTATGACACTTGCAACTGGGGTAAAAAATGACCCCAAATGCAACTAATGCTAGCTTTGTTTTAATTTGTTTTTGTTGACATGGAATGACAGTTAAAAGAAACTGCAGCTAAATATAAATATTCATATTTTTGTGCAAACTACTAAAATAAAAACAGATCCCACTGTTTTACTACTCACAGCATAACAGTATACCAAGTGGGCCTAAGTCCATTTGTCAATGTAATTGCCTGAAACAATCAGCATCCTATGTAATCTCATCCCACCTGTTATAAATTGGATTGATGGTTTATAATGGATTGAAGCAGTCAATGAGCTGTTGTCGGTGTGTATGTGGCTGCTGCATTCAAAGATATGAGTGATAGACTGTCTGAATAGAGTTGTTCAGATCAAAATCTACAACTACTCTATTATTTTTACAGCAAGAAAAAGGTTTTCTAGAAACCATTACCCTATTCATATTAAACTAGAATATGAATCTGATTTAATATGAATCTGAATAACTTTATTCATACCCAACCAGATACAGAATGAAAAATTATAATATAAGCTCTGCTTCCTCATCTATGCTTTGTTGTTTATCACCACTTTTTAAGAGAATAATTCTACTTTAGCTTTACTGAACAATTACCCTGAGTTGATTCTTTCTAGTAAGTTCAGGAAGAAATAGAGGAGAGTGATGGTCTTGACCTGATTGGTGGACCAATGGACAAATTGTTGACTTGCTTGATTAAGACATGTTCTTTTCCCTGTGGTACTTTGAATTGAAGTGTACTTCATTTTACCTTCCACCATCTGCAATAGACAATCTTTTGGCCTGTTGCAATGGATACATTCGAAGTTTCTTTTCTTTTATCCCTTTTTAAAACTAACTGACTGAGTCCTGCTTCAAAAAGCCTTACTTCAAATGGATGTCCATGGAGGTAGGATTCTTAACTCTATAACATGTTAGTTTGGGATTAGCAAATCTATCATCTGGCTGATATGTTAATAAACTGGTTCACATGAAATGGTCCCAGGAGTATAGCTCCATGGAGAAAGTAACATCTGTTCTAGTATCTTCACAGTTACATCTGCTGTTGCCAGCTGTCAATTTTCATAGGGCGGATCAGCTGAAAATGTATAGTCGGCATATTTTCACATGCCAAGAGAGTTGTTTGTTCATGGCATCACCACAGTTGAAAAAGATCCAATAGGCGGTATACATTAACCCCTTATCTAAGCCCAAAGCATATTGTAATGTTTTTGATCAAACTGTCATTGTTACTGATCTTCAGAATCATTAGGGTTCTCTGCCTTGGATTAAGGCTGTTCATTGCCAAAATGCTCTTAAATTAGGCAAATTCTTTTAGAAGCATGACATTTCATGCCAAAGCTCCCTGCCATATTTTGGCCTCCAGTTCCCATCAGCTTGAAAGAGCATGGCCAATAATAAGGGATTTGCACTCCAACATCTGGATTAGCCTGCTTACATAATATAGCCTTCAGAATCTTCTCTCATGTCAGTCATTGTATGTAGCCAAAATGATCCAGAATATTTTTCTGAGTATTACAATGATATAAAACTGGATATAAATGGATATAGAATGATGTTGCAACAACCTAAAACAAAAATTCATTAAAGCTAAGCTTTCAATCTTAATCAGAAAGGAGTGATATCTACTGAGTTCCATTCCTTTGCTTACCACACCAATTCTATCCTTAGCACCACCAGCAGCAGCTTAGTATTTTTATCCAGCTCATTGACAAGAGACATTCTGTAACTTATTTGATCTATCAGTAACCAAGGAACAGCTTGAAAGACATTCCTTTATTCCTGTCAGAATGAATCAACCTTATAATATCTCAGAAGCTGAGACAATTGATTTATTAAAATAGTAAATTTGTCAATTTCTTTTGTTTTCTGTTAGCTATGAATGCATTGATTGTTTAAGCTCCTGTAACAATCCTAGTACCAAATCCTGTCTAAATAATGTATTAAGTACCTTATTTTTTCCAGTATTAGCATTCCCTTTTGTACTGTTTATTTATTTATAATGAATCATTTGCTACTTATAGAACACATGGGGAAAACAGGAATACTCCATTTCTTTCAGTAGTCTCAACTGTGATGTGCAGTTTATGACAACATCTGGTTAGATTAGACTTCACTTCTTTTACTCCATCCCATGTCATAATAAAATATTGACAGAAACAATTTCTGCAGAGAAAATGGAAAGTTAATAGATAAGACGAATCTCTGTGTAGTTTTTTTTTATTAAAGTTTCACTGTAGTCTCACAACCTCTGTTGTATTTATTAGCAGATAATTCTTCAAGAGAGAGATTGTGTGTATTCTGTAGTCCTTCTTTTCCTCTATGTCTAAAAGGTCTCAATACTCAATCAGAGCCTTAGCAAATGATCGCATTTTAAAAGATATTTTCTGTGGGTTTTTACTGTTGAGACTAGCTAACAATGCCAGAGGCACAGGTTAAATCTCAACTTAGTTACAAATGAAGTAGGTTCTAGGATTTCAAACCATGGAACGGGCTCTCTGTGAGATAGGAACACAAAGGAACAGGAACACAGAAATCTGGACATAAAGGCACAAAGTTCCAATTATGTCAGAAGATCCTTTGGAAGGTGGATCTTTTATTTATTTGTTTCCATTTATACCCTGTTTAAGCAACCAAGCTGGATAACAATAATAATATACACCAAGGGAAATAAATTTTTCCTCCCCCACACACCAAATCGGGATCTCTGGGGTTCCTCATGTGTCCATGCCCCTTTCTCCTTTCTCTAGCTCGTTCCTCCATTCAATAAAAATTTGGTGGTTTTCAGGCATCTTTGCAGATTTTTCTCCATACTGAAAGGCTGAAAAGCCTTCCCTAAGTCTTCATTACTTTCAATAAGAGTTTTAAATAAAATGCTAATGAAATGTGCTAATATTCCTGGTATTTTTTTTCTTATGCCTTTATTATTTCTGTAGTTCTTGCTCCAGTGTAATGCATCCCAAACACTTCTGAAATGGAATATGGCCCTTTAGCAGAAAGACTCTAAAATATTTATGTGAGTGTATGTATAAACACGCATGCAGACACACACACACAATAAAATCCTTCCTTCCCGGGAGACCCAATTTTTTGTTCTAAGGATGCTTCCATGTATATAATTTTCTAAAGATGCTTAACATGTATTGTCTTATTATTCTCACACCTGCATTCAAGTTGTGCTCTGTGATTATCCCACCTATGGAACCAATTGAATAATGCTTGTTTTCTAGGGAATAGAAGGAAATGCATGGGCACACGGAAGGAAGGGAGTTAATAAACATTGAGAAATACTGCCTTAGATGTTCTTAGAAAGTCCATTATTTTCTCACCCTCAGGTCTGCCCGGTAACATTGACAATATAGTAATGACTATAATAAATAAATTAATCATGGTTATATATGTTCTTTAAAGACAAAATATAATAAAAACAAAGAGAATAACATATTTTACAATTGATATAACTATTTAAAAAGATACCAGTTTCTCCAGTGGTAGAAAAAGTACTTTCCAAGTTAGAAAATGCATTGATTTCAAACTGTTTTTATCCCAGAAAACTAGCAGTAGGAAGTATAAACCTTAATACTAACATCTGCTTGTCATCTTCTCCTCCCCTTCCTCCTCCACCTCCTCCTCATCATCATTTCTTTCATTTTTATACCGCTGATAGTCAAAACTCGCTGTGTGATTTACAACAAAGTATAAAAACAAAAAATACAATAGATAAAAACAGAAGAATAGAAATTAATTTAAAATAGAATAACATCAAAAGACAATAAAAAGACTACAATGTTAGAAAAGATGAGTTACAAAAATTTATTTAGTTATGCTACAAGGATTATTACAGGATGCTAACAGGAAATGATAATTTTAAGAATATGAACTGTCTGCCATCATCTCTCCACATTGCTATTTTTCATGAAATAAATTAATGTTGTACTTTTTCTCTTCTCATTACCTTGGTTGTCAAAGAAGAAGCCATCAAAGTTCTAACAACACCTGTTATACATTGGTAATTGTTGTTCTAGCCTCTACAACTTTGACATTTTCAATTTTTCTCCTGATCTGCTGACTAGTTATTTCTTTTCTATACATTTCATAAGCCTATAATATGGGAACAACTCTTTGATTCATGTAAAAAAAGGACATTTTCTCATTAGTCTCTTATCAAGGAAAACTAGGGTATTAAAAAAAAGTTAACAGAAGAAAAATGCTTTTGAAAATGTTATTGTGATCTTTGCTATACCAGCATTAGTTATGAAGCCAGTCTGCCTTCAAATACTATTTTAATACTAATATAATTAATACCCAACTAATAAATAAATAAATAAGCCTAACGCAGTGTGGTGTAGTGGTTAAGAGCATGAGGCTGGGACTCAGATGATCTGGGTTCTAGTCCCCGCTCAGCCATGGAGCCAACTGGGTGACTTTGGGCCAGTCACAGACTCTCAGCCCAACCTACCTCACAGGGTTGTTGCTGTGGGGATAAGATGGAGGAGGAGAATGATGTAAGCTGCCTTGAGCCCTTTGTAGGGAAAAGACAGGATATAAATTGAAAAATAAATAATGAAATACCGTGTTTAAATACTGTGCATGTATATATGTAGAATTCATTGCACATTCCTTCAAAATATAAGATGGGAAGCAGCAATGTTTGGGATCCTTGTGTAAAGTATTCTATATAGCCCCAGTTTTCCATGCCTTCCAACTTGATGTGTTCCATACATATTTTGTTTTGGGGTTGTCTTCCTTGAATACAAGTTTTGAGTGTACAGATGCAAATTACCAATCTTCAAAGTGCCAAACAATGATATTCAGTTTTGGCTCTGTTTTAAATTCCCACCCCAAACCCTGTGTTTCAAGCAACAGTAGGTGACTCAGTCCAGCTGCCATTTTAATTTCCCACAATTCCCCTGACAAAGAGTTATTCTGGGGTATTGCAGGAAATTAATATGGTAATAATTGGAAAATGCTGCTTGTAAAATTACTCCAAATGATGAGGGCCACCCCGGACCAAACCTGGAACCATCTCTGAAGTTTTCCTGTTCTGCACCTTTTCCGAATAAATTGTAGGTTTCCTTTTTCAAAAACTCCTTCTCAGACCCACATACACACATTATAAAATGACTTGCTAAGATCACAGGGAGTGTGGATGTCTTCTGCCTATTTAGTTTTTCATGTCCAGGGCATGCAGTTAATATCACATATAAACCCTTTATCCATTTTAAAAGCAATTAAAAAATCCTTCTGTGCTACCTAAAACATGTTAAGTGGATGCAAAATAATGAGGAATGGAATGGCTAGTACTTGCATTTTCTTGTTCATACTTTTTCATTCAGACAACAGTTTAACATATCTATTGAATACCACATAAATTCTTCAGCAGCTGTCTTGCTCAACAAGCCTGTGATGATCTATTATAAGTGAACTATTATAAGTTATTATTTTATTGCCTTTGTTTTGTTTTTAAAAGGCACAGTACAGGACTTACTTTATGTTATGCTAAACCAATACTGCATTTTTCAGTTTTAAGTACCTAAGGTAACTTAAAAGCATGCATGAATCAATGGGACAAAGCAAGAGCAACTTGTGAAGGACTAATGACATAATTTGCCTTCCTCTAGTAGGGTATACATGCACTATATGGCATTAGAGAGATAAATTCCCAGATTGTCCCTTAATTCTCGGCTCTGCTCTTCTTGCTGGTACAGAACTGCAGACAGTGTGTCTGCTCCTTTGTAAACAGTATAAATTCCCAATTCCGCAGTGAATCATTAGGTCATAGAGTACATATCCACAAGGTAGGATGAACAACTTGATTGGCTATCTGGAGCACTCAAGAAGTTTTTAAAAAGTCCTGTTTTTATTTTTATAAAAACAAATCAATTATCTTTATTTTAAAGCCCTATTGGATCTGAGACAGCCATTACCATAGCTTATCAACTGCCAAGGCACATCAAATATATCATTTAAAACTCTAATGGCTGCCAAATACTTTGGCCAAAGTCCAGCATCTCTAAACATGCTTAACTATTTTACAGGAGCCAGGGGTGGAGGAGGGGGTCGGAGAATGGTTGAAATAAACCTATTAAAGACACAGATTGCTTTGAAGTAATGCTAAGTCTATCCCTTTCCTCCTCCTCCCCACCCCCATGCCTACTTCTTTAATCACAGCTCACATATTTATGTATGAACTTTTTTTTTCTTTGCCATGGATTACAGTTAATCTTTGGCTGCTATTCCAAACCTCCTCACAACCAGCCTTGCACATGATACGTATTGCTCCACACTTTGAAGAAGCAAGCAGAAGACTGAGGTGGCCACCTTCTGCTCGCTTACCTGAGGACAAGCACCATGGAACTCAACACAACGGGGGCAGGCATGCCAAGGATTGCACTAATTGTGCAAAGCATTACTCCTGTGGAAGCATTACTCCTAGCTGGAAACGTGAGTGTCCCTGTGAGGATCCTATAGGTACCCCCAAGAAAGGGAGCAAAAAAGCTGATCTTCAAATACAGATACAAAAGTCGGCAAACCAAAGGACCGTAACAACACTTGTATTGAATGAACATAATTAATACAACGCTCAGTGTCATATAATATGAATCAGGCATGACTATGCAATAATCTATCATGTGAACAAGAATGTAATGCATTTCATATAGGCAGCATAACAGTTAATCAGTAGATGACTAACAGAGTAATACTTTTGATTCTCTAGCTTGTATCCCAGATGTTAAAATTAAACCAGTTGATAAAGGTAGAATCATTGTTTTCTTGATAAACTACCTATTTTCAAGAAGTACCTCAATTGACTGACTCTATTAATTGTAAATTTCTTACTAAAGATTCTGCTGGTGACATTCAATTCATCATCAGGAGCATGGTAGAGGACTCAATGTGTTATATTGATACAAGTACAACCACATTGTTGCAACAAAGAATATCATCGTATTTAGAGCAAGAAATGCCTGATTTTCAAGCTGGATTATGAAAAAGAAGAGGTACTTAAGATCATATTGCAAATATATGTTGGCTACTGAAATGCACCTTTGAATTTCAGAAGAAGCTCAGTCTATGCTTTATAAACTACAGCAAAGCCTTTGACTGTGGGCAACATGAGAATCTATGGCTTGATCTGAAAAAAGGTGTTCCTAAGAGGCTGAGTGTCCTGATATATGATGTGTATAATGGACAACATAGAAACATAGAAACAGAGCGAGTCAGAAGGGGTCTCCCGGGCCATCTAGTCTGACCTCTGGCACCAGCCAGCTCTGCTCACGACATGCCCACCATGTGGACATCCAGCCTATCCTTGAACACCCGCACCGATGGGGCCTCAACGACCTCTCGTGGAAGCCCATTCCACACCCTCGGGGTCCTGACTGTCAGGAAGTGCTTCCTGGCATTCAAATGGAACCTTGGCTCCCTGAGCTTTGCTCAATTGGAGCATGTCCTGCCTTCCTCTGCAGGGGAGAACAGGACTCTACCCATCTCCATGTGACATCCCCTCACATACCTGTATGTCGCCAACATATCCCCTCTGAGTCTCCTCTTCTCCAGGCTGAAGAGACCCAGTTCCCTCAGTCTCGCCTCATACGGCATCCCCTGCAAACCGGCCACCAACCTTGTGGCCCTACGCTGCACTGACTCCAACCTGGCTATATCCTTTCTGTAATGAGGGGCCCAAAACTGAACACAATACTCCAATTGCGGGCGCACCAGAGTCGTGTAGAGTGGTAGTAATACCTCTCTTGATCTAGAAGCCACACTTTTGGCTATGCAACCAAGGGTGGCGTTCGCCCTCTTGACCACCGCATCACACTGCTGACTCATGTTTAGCCTGCAGTCAACCAGTACCCCGAGGTCCCTTTCACAAGTGCTGCTCTCCAGCCACTTTTCACCTAACCTGTACTTATGACAGCTATTCCTATGCCCCAAGTGCAAGACCTTGCACTTATCCACATTGAACACCATCCTGTTGTCTCCTGCCCACTTCCATAGTCTGTCCAGATCCTTTTGGATCTGGAGTACCTGCTCCTCAGTTGTGGCCACTGCTCCAGTTTTAGTGTCTTCTGCAAATTTGATCAGCAGACTGTTCACCCCTTCTTCCATGTCGTTAATGAAAAGATTAAACAGGATTGGCCCCAGGACAGAGCCCTGGGAGAACCTGCTTGTTACTGGCGGCCATCCCAGTGATTCCCCGCTAATGGTTACCTTCTGCTTTCGGTCAGTCAGCCATGCCCTAATCCAGCGGACAGTGCTTTGGTATATCCCAAAACTCCTCAGTTTCTCCACCAGGATATTATGGGGCACTTTGTCAAAGGCCTTGCTGAAATCCAAGTATACCACATCCACTGCATCCCATCCATCTAGCCATCTCGAAACCTTGTCATAGAGTTCCACAAGGTTTGTTTGGCAGGACCTGTTTTTGTGGAAGCCGTGTTGTGTGGCTGTCAGCCTCCCTTCCCTGTCTAGCATCACTAGATCTCTCTCTATTATGAGCCTTTCCATTGTTTTTCCTACAATGGACGTAAGGCTAACCAGTCTATAATTCCCCATGTCCTTTCTACTACCCTTTTTGAAAATTGAGACCACTGATGCCACCCTCCAGTCCTCTGGAACTTCACCCATTCTCCATGAGGTCTCAAAAATGGAGGCCAGCGGGTGTGAGAGAACCCCTGCCACCTCTTTAAGTACTCTCGGGTATAACCCGTCAGGGCCTGGCACCTTTGTAATGTCCAATGTCCTGAGGAGCCCTCGACTTAAAGGAGGTGACTCTAATCTGTGCCCCTAAGTCCCCAGCCTCATCTAATCTCCTATGCAGATATCCCCCGTCGTGCTTTGGGGAGAACACAGAGGCAAAATAGTCATTTAGCATCTGTGCCTGTTTCCTCATATCAGTCACTAGATCGCCTTCCTCCTTATTTAGTGGTTCCACCACTTGTCTCCCCTTCTTCCTATTTACATGCTGGAAGAAGCCCTTTTTGTTGCTCTTGATATTCTTGGCAAGTCTCAGCTCGTAATCAGCCTTAGCCTTGCGAAGAATCCTTCAGCAATGGGCCTCCTCCTCCCGGTATACAGTTTTGTCTATTCCCCCCAGTACCCATTTCCTACGGAGGTTCCTCTTTCATCTAATCCCTTTAACCACCTCCTTTCGCATCCATGGCGGCACTCTCCTCCGCTTCCCTGCCTTACTGACTAGAGGTATCGTCAAGGCTTGAGCCTCCAAAACCTCCCTTTTGAGTGCTATCCACCCCTCCTCAACTCGCTTACCTTCCAGTAACCTATCCCAGGAGGCTTTCCCCAGTCTGGCCTTCAGTTGGCCAAAGTTGGCCCTCTTGAAGTCCCAGCTTCTAATGCTCGACCTGCTGCACGTCCCCAGTCCCCTGATCTCAATGCAAAGGATGGAGTGATCACTCGCATCCAGAGCTCCCCTAATCTGTACTTCATCTATCAGCTCCTCCCTATTGGTCAAGACCAAGTCAAGGATGTCCCCCCCCCCCTCGTCGCCTCTCAGACCCTCTATGTGAAAAACGCTACCTCTATAGCTTCTAGGAAGCAAATGACCTGGCTGTCACTGCCGAGTGAGTCTCCCAAGTAATATCCGGGAGATTGAAATCTCCCATAATTACTGTGTCTCTCCCCTGAGATGTCCTTAGAATCTGGTCTGTCAGGACATCATCCAGGGTCTCAAGTTGACCTGGAGGGCGATAACATTCCCCCACTGTCAGGTGTCTTTCCCTGTCAAAACCCCTAAGTTTCACCCAGACTGCCTCTACCGAATCCTCATCTGTGCTGCAATCTATCTCACTGCATCCTATCCCTTCCCTGACATATAAAGCCACGCCCCCACCTCTCTTTCCCTTCCTGTCCTTTCTAAAAAGGTGATACCCTTCTATATATGGAGAAACAGAATGGTTTCCTATAGGCAAAGGTATCAGACAGGGCTGTATTTATCTCTATATCTATTCAATCTGTACACAGACCATCAGGAAAGGTGGATTAGGATCAGAGGAAGAAGTGCACATTGGTGGAAGGCAAATCAATAATGTAGCAAAAAAACAGACAATACTATATTCCAGGCAGAAGGCAGAAATGAATTGACTCCAGATGAATGTGAGAAGAACATTAAGAAAAAAAAAATTGTGACTACAGAAGAATTACAGAACTTAACTGACACTGGAAAAATCAAATTGTGGAAGATTTTGTATACCTTGTCTCAGGCATCTATTCAAAGGGAGATTGCAATCAAAAAATTCAAAGAAGAATTAGACTTGGAAGGGCAGTAATGAAGGAGATACAGAAAATAATCAAATATAAAGATGTTTCACTGTAAACCTAGGCCAAGATCATTCACACTATTGTATTCCTAATCATTACGTATGGGTGTGAAAGCTGGACAATAAATAAAGTTGACAAGAAGAAAATTGATAGTTGGAAACATGGTACTGGAGGAGAGCTTTGTGAACACCTGGACCAAAGGAAAGATGAACAAATGGATCCTAGATCAAATCAAGCCAGAGCTTTCCCTGACAAATCTGTGGATGCCATACTTTGGACACATCATGAGAATGCAAGTTTCCTTCAAAAAAAAAAAAAAAAAAAACCATGCTAGGGAAAGTTGAAGGCAGAGGGAAGGGAAGGGAAGGGAAGACCAAGTGAGGGATAACTTGACTCCATAATGGAAGTCACACCCTTGAATTTAGAACAGTGAAGCAGGGATTTTATGAATTTTTGTGGCTTTTATTCATAGGGTTGTCATAAGTTGGAGATGACTTGATGGCACATAACAACAACAAACAAATATTTTTATTATTAAGAACTATTTCCAAATGTTGGGGTTTTACAAGTTACCTCATATCTACAAAGACAGTTTTCCCCCTCCAAGTGGACTGATTGCCTCAGGATCTGGATTTCCATTGGAACCATTGCCCCAATATTTGTATTCCTTTCTAGTGCCAGTCATGTTCTTGGGAAATTCCTATATTGTGGAAACTAGACACTTTACCTAACAGGCAGAGGGTCTTAACATTATATCTTGGATCACTTCAGATGTTAATTCCTTGTACACATCAATACCCCATGAAAAAAACAATCTACAATAGATTTTGATTCGATCGACAGCAGAAAGTTTTGCTGTATACCTATCCTCCTACTTAAAAAAACTCCACAGACTTACTGGATATTTTCTTAGAAAATAACTATTTTTGTTTGATACTCAGTTCATATATTAAAGGTGTGGCCATGGCCGTCTTGCCACTCCTACCATTGCTGATCTTTTCACTGAGAACATTCTATCATTTTGAATGCCTTCATTAAGCCTAATATTTCAAGTATATCAAACTCTGTGATCTTTGGATGGATGGCAACATTACTTATACCTTTGAAGTCCAGATTTTTTTCCATTGATCAGTTCTATTAATTCAAACATGAAATTTACACATCATAATCAGCTAATTCAAGTTCTGGACATTATGAACTATTTTATTGAAGGATGCCTTGGTATATAGGGTTTTATAAAGCCCACTGAGAGGAATTTCATTTTATATCTTTGCAGTGATCATCCAAGGCATCTTAAAATCAATCTTCTTCATACCCAATCAATCTTCTTTTCTTTATAAAGAAACTGCATATTTGCCACATGCAGATTTTTTTCAGAGTATTTGCACAGGGATTTCCCTAATCAGGTGATCTCTTTGTCCAGATCCAGAGACAATATGAGCTTCAGGGAGTCCCTTTCTATTCCTGAACCAATTCAAGGAGTGACAGATTCACTGGACTTGAGACTTGAGACTCTAACTCCTTTTCCCAGAGTGCTAAACATGTTGTCCCTAAACATTGGCACTTAGTTCAAGATATCCCAGTGAGAGTTGAGGGACTCTGTAGAAAATTTAATTGCTCATGGTAGGCAGGTCATGAGCGGAGCCGGCTGGAGCCAGGGATCAGAAGGCCCCTTCTGACTCACTTTGTTTCTCTGTTTCTATGTTAATTTAGCTGATGGTTTGGTTCATATTGACCTGGTCAACACATTATTTCACATTATTTTGGGACATTGTAGGTGTGGACATTATTTATGTTACCCACAAATCTTGGAAACTCAGGATTTTGTTAGTCCAGTAGACAATAAACAATATTCTTTAAATGCTATTCTTACTCTGAAGTGTGGAATGGGGTAAATTGATGGCCTGCAACAGCAGGGAGTTGGATCCATTGGCTTTCTTAATGCCTTCCAACTCTATAATTCTATGAGTCTATGATTCTATGAAACAATACAGTATTGGCATTTCATTGCATTAGAACTTTTTTCCATTTAAGAAAAAAATATCCTAGTTATTGTCTATGGGGCCATATGATGTTTGGATTTACACCTCCAATGTCAGATAATGTGCTTCAACCTGAGAGCTGAGAACTGGAGCTCTAGCCCTGTTTCCCTGAATCTTTGTAGGACGGGAAGACACTGGCTGTTCCTCAAGGCTGGGAAAGCAACCTAAAAGAGGGACAGGAAGAAGCTGAAGAGAAAAGGAGACTGTGGAGGTCAAGGTATGAGATATCCCAAGCCTCTATCAGACTCCTTGGCTCCCCCTCCATATTGCCATCACTAGATATGTGAAGAAAGACCAACTAGTGAAAATGTAGAGTGGGCAGAGGGGGGAGGAGAGGATCTCCTCTATTGTTCCACCTGTTCTGTATTGGATACCCTCATGTTATTAAGCTCAGGGCCTTGCAAGCTTCTCACTAGGACTGTATCTTTAATTTCTGAAGTAATATTGGTAATTTGGCTGACTGTCAGTCTGCTTTGGTTTACTGTTCATTACTTCATTGCTTTTTGCTTTGTTGCAAAACACAGCATAGGAATTAGGAGGCTCAAGCTTGGTGGATATCCATAACAGACTAACAAACTAAAGGAAAGCGAGAAGGATGGAAACAAAAATGTGCTGTGTCTATATGTAAAATATACTCTAGAATTTATAATTGTTTGTGTATAGAGTAATTATACTTGATGCATAGATGCTCAGTTATCTACTGGTCGTTATGTTGGCCATATGATGCGTGTTGTACTTTTGTTCCACCATGCTGCTCCCACAGGAGAGACAGAAGTGCAACCATAAACAAGAACCAGAGAGTAAGCCCCATACAGTGAGTGAAGAAGGAAGCTGGGACAGCTGCTCAAAGTGAGCTACAAGTATACTTGCTTCTGGTTGTATCCAAAGGTAATCTAAATTAAGTGCCATTCATTTCAATGGGTCTACTCTAAGTAAAACTAAATTTGGATGCAACCTTAAGATTCTGCTTACAACAATTTGAGCAGGAATGTTTTGAAATCAATGCATGTACCATCTTTAAAGGTAAGTCAAGCTAAGAGTCTTCCAATGAAATGTACAGGAAAGAGCCACACTAGATGTAGGGAACAATTATACATTTTAAACACATATTTGTCCTGTTCACATATTCCCCCCCCCCCATGTGTGTGTGTGTGTGTGAGAGAGAGAGAGAGAAAGAGAGAGAGAGAGAGAGAGAGAGTTTGGATTGGTCTACCTTTTACCCACAACAACATTTTAGCCCCAAATATAGTTCCTTTCCATGGCTTGTAAGTAGTTTTCCTTCTACCCTGATGTGTTTCCAGAACTGAGCTGGGCAGGAAAAAAAAGGCAACAGAGGACAGATAAAATTGTGGATGGGGCCATGCACTGTCTTCTCTATCCACCCTAGAATGCATATCTATCTATCCCCCTCCTGAACAGGGCGATTCTTGGCTTAATGCAATCATTGACTAAAGTGGTTCTGGATGAGTTGGATCATTGCTGAACTTCCCCTAGTTGTTGTTGTTGTTGTTGTTGTTGTTGTTGTTGTTATTATTAGTATAACATTTCTATGCCACCCCTTGCCGAAACCTCGGGGCGGCTTACAACACGACAAAATACGATGAAATACAATAGCACATAATAAATTACCATTAAATACAAAATACAAAAAATACATTGGTTAACAAATATGAGATTAAAATTATCAGTATAACTTAAGTAAATAAAAATATAGGAGGAGAAAGAGAAGGGAGAAGAAGTTGCCCTGGCCAGATCATATGTTTTAACAATTCAAATGATGTTTAAATAAAAAGGTCTTTACCTGGCACCGAAAAACCAGTAACGACGGTGCCAGGCGGACCTCTTTGGGGAGTGAATTCCATAGGTTGGGTGCCACTGCAGAGAAAGCCCTCCTCCGAGTACTTAGTCTCCTAATTTCTTTCATGGAGGGTTCCCGGAGAAGGGACTCTCCCGCAGATCTCAAAGGGCGGTCGGGCATATACGGACGTAAGCGCTCGTTCAGGTGGCCAGGACCCAAGCCGTTTAGGGCTTTATAGGTCATAATCAACACCTTGAATTGGGCCCGGGCTTCAATGGGAAACCAGTGAAGCTGACGGAGGACTGGAGTCATGTGAGCATAACGCCCCGTCCCCGTCAGCAACCTGGCAGCTCTATTTTGCACCAATTGAAGTGTTTGGACTGTCTTCAGGGGAAGCCCCACGTAAAGCGCGTTACAGAAGTCTAGGCGGGAAGTCACCAGCGCGTGTGTCACCGTCGCCAGGCAGTCGTACTCCAGGTAGGGGCGCAGCTGATTAATCAGCCGAAGCTGAAGGAAGGCGTTCCTCGCCACCGCTGTCACCTGAGCTTCCAAAGAAAGCTCTGGGTCGAGGAGTACTCCTAGGCTGCGGACCTTATCCCTAAGAGGGAGTGTTGCACCATTCAGGACCAGGTCAAATCCACCCTTTCCGAAACCCGATCCGCCAACCAACAGGACCTCCGTCTTGTCTGGGTTGAGTTTCAGTTTATTGGCCCTCATCCATTCCATTACCTCGGCCAAGCACCGGTTCAGCACAGCCACTGCCTCATCTGGATTAGTGGAAAACGAGAGGTAAAGCTGGGTATCATCAGCGTATTGATGATTCCGCAGCCCACACCTCCTGATGACCTCTCCCAGCAGTTTCATATAGATGTTAAATAGCAGAGGGGATAGAATGGAGCCCTGTGGTACTCCATGGCATAGCTGCCATGACGTAGAGACATGGTCCCCCAGCACTACCTTCTGGAATCGACCGTTGAGATAGGAGCGGAACCACTGCAGAGCAGTGCCTCCAACCCCCAATCCCGCAAGTCTATCCAGAAGGATACCATGGTCGATGGTATCGAAAGCCGCCGAGAGGTCCAGAAGAACCAACAGGGATGTACTCCCCCTGTCCTTCTCCCTGCACAGGTCGTCGTACAGGGCGACCAAGGCAGATTCAGTACTGTACCCAGGTCTGAAGCCGGACTGAAAAGGATCCAGATAATCAGTTTCATCCAAGAGTGCTTGGAGTTGTCCCGCCACCACTCGCTCCAACACCTTGCCCAGAAACGGGATGTTGGCCACAGGTCTATAGTTAGTGGCCATCTCTGGATCCAGTGATGCTTTCTTCAGGACCGGTCGTATTACCGCCTCCTTTAAAGGGGTAGGCACTCGACCCTCCCTCAGAGAAGCGTTAACCACTTCCAAGATCCAGGTCCCAATCCCGTGCTTAGTTGTGAGTGCTTTCTCAACTGAACAAAATGCCTCAGTCTTGATATTATCCTTCCATGGACAATGTAATTGTTTTTGCATGGATTACCCCATCTACTATCACTTACTTTCCACAGTCAGATGTGATCACTGCTTTCCCACAATTATCATATTACACAAAGGTGTTGACACAGGACTGTTGATAGCCATCTGTAATATCCCAGGTCCCAACAAGAAAGTGTGCACATTACTGACTTGATAAGCATCTGCTAAAGCACTTTGCAAACTTCCTGGGACAGCATCTGCAATTTTAGTGATTTTTCAGATCATGTTCTGGCATGCTACAAGCAGGGCTATTAGTAATTCTGTGTGAGTCAAAAGTTGATAGGTACAAATGTGAATTTGAGCAGCATTTACAATTCAACCAGATAACTAAAAAAGCTATTTTAAGTACAAGCTTGATTTTTTAAAATCCTCTTAAACATGGTCATTAAAATCTGTTCATTAAAAAAACAGTATAATGGTGCAGTCCCTTACTATCTTGAATTTAGAGAACCAGAACCATTTTGCCCCACATGACAGGCCTGGTAGGAATGGATCACTTTCCCTACAAGGTTGTTGTTGTCAGTTTAAACCTTCTGAAATGGATAGAACAATTTTTGGGCTCAGCATCTGTCGTCATGGCAAGGAACCAGTGAGCTTAAGCAGAATAGGGTGTGGCGGGGGGTACACTTAGCCTTGTCACAGCTGATCTACTAGGCTTTTCAGTTGTTCCAACTGTTCCAGTAGGTGTACAATGGACCCCAAATCTTCTAAAAACCATAATTAATTGCCAAAATCAAGAGAAGGGCCCTGGAATTAACATCTCATCAGGATTACAGAACTTCTGCTATTTCTTCAGTGCTGCCATGGCACATGTTGCCTAACTTGTCAATGGAGGATTACATAAACAGAATATGTAATTTACTGTAAGTGGGTCAAGAGCCTTTTCTCTTTCCCTCTCTCCCCTCTTCTATTTTCCCCCTCCTCTTTATAACACTTTTTATCCCCCTCTACCATTTCCCTCCACCCAGTGAAGGAGAAAAGATCCTTGACAGAGGACCAAACTTATTACTTGCAGAAGGCTTTGGAAATTAGGCCAAGGGATACATGGAACCCATGGAGCATAGGTTTCTCACCTCTGGTCTATAAAAATCCAATCAAATCACCCAGGAGACCAATTTGAAAGATCTATTTTGTGGTATGGGGAACATGGGTTAGCCAAGGGCAGTGCTTTCCATCTTCTCTCTTCAACTCAGCTACAAGCCAGTGTACCACTAAAGTGCAACCCAAGTCAAAATATCTCATTCATGACCCTTCCTAAATTTCATTTACCACTGTGCTGGATTTCACTAAGCACTTCATTTCTCTTATCATTAATCCTGTATAAGCCACACATTTTAAAATCTTTCCTTAATTGTTTTTTGAACCTCTGTTGCCAACTAATCTGTATTAACTTCATGCTGCTTGTTGTTTGGAGGAAACCTGCAGACCAGTTTGTTTATTTGACTTTCATGGTGCACATTCCTTATCCTTCAGGTGAAATCATCAAATGGTTAAATCAAACATAACTATTTGGTTTACTGTATCTTATAGTGCTTCACATGATGTGCCCAGTCAAAAAAATCTTTAGATAATAATTCTCAAGGGAAAGGTAGGGAGGACTAAAGATATGCATTTATTTCTGTATAAACTTAGGTCACATCTATTTAAAACAGCTCTGCAATCTGCAGAGACAGAGTTGAGGCAGGCTTCTACTCATACAAACAACTGAAATATTATTGGACAAGGCATCCAAGCCCTGCAAGGCTTCTGACCACTTACCACCCTACCAGTTGATACCATCATGATCTAAGGAGACCTTGTTATGTCACCATCTCCCAGAGCCACAAAACTATAAGTGGGTGGATTGAGTCACCCTCCAAGGTAACTCATAGCTTCCTGGTAGGCCACAAACCCTGAATGTGAAGCCTCTGGAATTGCCAGTCATTGGAAAAGTTGGATACTCACCAACACTATGCCCAAATGAATTATGCCTGCACCTACCTGCCGCAGGGAGGAGCAAACCTTTGCTTAACCCCTCACAGGCCACCTGTCAGAAAATGCTTCTGGAAGTTACCTACGTAGATGTTCCAAACACATCACATCAATAAGGTCTAAAAGCAGCAACAAAACCCAAATTAAATATTAAAGGTAATAAATATTCCAAAGAATTTTTAAAATATTCAGAATGGAGAAAAAGCACACAATTTTATCTTTCTTATTTGAACCCAGCCACAGTTGGCCATTCGTGTTTTGCAGCTCGCCATGCCAGATATATACACTAAACATCAAGTACATTTTAAGAAACAGCATTGTAGGGAAAGTATGGCCACCAGAACTGTAGTCTTCTTCCTTCTATCTCCTTTTACTTGCAAATGTATCTCCTTTTACCTTTTAGACTGTAAGCCTGTTATTAAGGACTACCTTCTTGTATTTGTAAACCACACTCGAAGGTTTTTTAGCTAAGTATAAGGATAACAAACATTCAGAATCAGGGATACAGGACCTCTTTCTGAGCTAAATTTAATTTCATAGAAGCTCTTCTAGAGGCAGGTGGGGTCCAAGCATCTGCAAAGTGTCAGCATCTTTTTCCTTACATCTCTTATTGCCTATAATGTAACCTTTAAATAGGAGAGGACATGGCACAAAAACCAGGAAATTCCTGAACAATCAGTGGTTAGGGAAGAGAGGAAGGGAATGTGGACTTCTGAGAAAGCAGAACAGACAGATTGGCACCTTCAGAAGGCCAGATTTGGCCTTCAGTCCTGAAATTCTGAACCATGTGTCCACATAAATTTCCATCATCCCTGACCACTTGTCTAGTATTGATGAGTTCTGGAAAGTTATACACCCTTCTCCTTTAAAGGTTGGTCAGCACTCCTTGCTTATTCCTATACCAGTGACCAGTGCTACTGTTTTGGACCAATGCTATTAGTGCTTGCTTTTGCACTATTATAATTCCTGTTCAGCCTGTGTGCACATATGTTAATGAACAGATTATGACTATAAATTTCAAATTATTTATGCACATACACATGCACACACAAATACCCAGAGGGTTGGAGGGAGAGATTACCTTGAATTTTTATTTCAGTAATAAAGTAAAACATGAAACATAGATTTAAATGGCTTTTTTGCAGAACTGATGACCCCTTTCTTAAATCTTAGCAAATACATTTTGATATTCTTGCTTGGGGGGGGTGTGGGTTTCTGTCCCTGCTTATATGATTCAGATAATGTAATATGCATATCCTCTTCCGAAAATCGTGTTCACTGAATCTGAGCTGCCATTCATTGGCAGCATATTTTTATTCCCCCTCTTCTTTTCTTCCAAAGCTCCAGGCATGATCATGCCTCTAGTAGAAATCTGATCTCAGTTGGAAAAGTGGAAATTGCAAGTAAAGCAATGAATACCTTCCATCACAGACCACAATCATCTGGAAACACAACATGCAAAATCTTTACCCTAGAGCACAGTTTTCATGAGTTTCCATGCAAATCTGGCAAAGATGGGTAAGAAAATCTGATCCTGAACACCAAGAATATTTCAAAGAATTAAAAGTAACAGTAAGATAAGAACTGGGATGTATTTGCATTGCAGGAAAAGAAACAAAGCAAAACCCCTTCAGTCATCTCTTTTAAAATAAGAATAATTCCTCATGTGAATTTTCTGGTTCATGATCTTTCTTTAGTGGGCCATCATTTCCAATCAACATTGCCCTTCCTGTAAGGCTGGTTAAAATTAAAGTTTTAATGAGTAATTTGAATGTTTAACAAGTCAAATGCACATTTGACTTACATAAATACACTCAATTCCTTGATTTACTCGAACAGTAACAGATACATGTCAAATCTTCATGTTGACTATGACCTCACAATCAAGAGGCATCATGTGCACATGGGGAGTAATGGGGACACCAGCTGTATACCTGTAGGCAGGTACACACCTTGGAGGTTAAGCCTTTCCATGGCTATGCATCACCTCCATCATCAGAAGTGCAACTTCAATTGATCTACCCATCATATTTTAATCTCAGCAAAGGATTTATATGTATCCATAGCTAGCATTGCAGTCCGGGAAGCTTAACCCAGGGAATCTGACTGATTCTAACCTCCAAAATGGATTCTTTGCACATCCCTACTTATAGTCTTGCAGCTTTGTTGTTTTAATCTGATGTGCAATTTTTAATATTGCATAATCATATTTGCAACAATCTTTATATTGAACAAAAACATATTACTTATGTTATCAGAGGCAGCATGTCTCTAAATACCAGTTGTTGTGGTACATAGTTGACGGAGTGGTTTTTATCTCCATGCCCTGCTTGTGTGTCTCCCATGGGCATATTTTCAGCCACTATGTGAACAGAATGCTATTCTGGACAGGCCATTGGTCTGATTCAGTGTAATTCTTCTAATGTTTACCATGTAAGTTCTGGGTGTTGCCAGCTCTGAAAATTAACAACATATTTGAGAAGAAGAATGGATAACAGCTATACCTAGCAGAAAGATCTTGTGCATTTGGTCTTGCTAAACTTTTACAACTTTGAATGTATTTCTGATTTTATATATTTTATTGTATTGTATTATGTTTTTTACACACGATTGCAAACTGCACAAAGAGCTTGGCTGTAGGGCAGAATGGAAGAGGAGGAGGTTGTATACAGGACTGTGCCCATAATGACCATGAAGCCAGGTTACTAATGTTTTAAAAATGAATTAGTTTTGTGGATGAGAATCAGAAGCAAATAGTACTTATACTACAATTAACACAGTAACAGCAGAATAACTTTGCTGAAAGGCAATTAAGGTCCAATTGTTTCAGCAGTTTTTTTTAAATAAAAATTATCAATAATTGTATTCATACGTGTGTGTCTCTGAAAAGGGATGTTTGATACCATTTGTTCTTTTACCTAATGTAGCATAGGGATATGAAACTTAATTACATAAATAAATTAATCTGGCTTTGCTAATCTTCTAATGAAATTACAATAATGGTTCAACTTACCTTTCGGTGATATTTGCCAAATTATGTTGGATGGTATACCGGAGCTTTCCCCAGTCTAACACCCCATGGATGCTTGGTCCGGGCAGGCTGTGACTCATGGGGGCTGAAGTCCAGAAAACGTAGGAAGTACCTTCTTGTGAGACTGCTATCACCAGTCAGAGATTTCCAGGGTAAACCATCTCAGATGTGCTATAGCATGAACTCTTTTTGTAAAATATGTATTTGTGAGTCATTAACAATGGAAAGGAATATTGACAGCATTTTTAGGGTCCATTCAATTCAATCTGAGATGTTTAGGCATATGCTTAATTCTCTGTCATTACATTCCATGAGAAGTAAAAATGCTGAATTTCAGCTTGAGCATGCCCCATACTGCTCATTTTTGGCCCATAATTTATTCATGGACAGGAAAATGGAAGTGTGTCTTTTATGAGGTTTATCTTTATCTACAGCAAACAAACCTTCAATTAATTCTACATCTTCCAGGTTGTGGAGATTTGACAAAGGCATTAGAGGATTATTTTTATTAACCTCCATTAATTTGGTATTCCACCTACTTTGATAACAAAGGGATTGCTGAAAAGATTTTGTTTTTATTAAAAGGTGTGAGTGAATGTAATTAAACTTGTATAGGAGACTAGAGGAGAAATGACAATATTGGTTGGAGAATTAATAAGAAACTAACTGATTTTAATAGACTTTGGAGCAGCATAAAGCATCCCAATCTCCTTTCAAATAGCAAAAGAGAGGAATGTACCTACAGAGCCTGCACCTCTAGACACAATTCCATGGTTTCATCTAAAATAGTTTCTCTGCTGTACTACCTTTGTTATCAGAGCTGGCCTGCTTGCATACACCAGCTGCTTAAGAGTTGTTGAGGGATCCTGTGAACATGGTTTGCTAACATGTGAATGGAGTCTTAGACTGGAAGAATCACTGGTCCAGCATGTATTTTAGTTCTCCTGTGTTTGAGTTCTTAGACATTTCATCAGTTTGCACTTACTTTGCATAATCATCTGGGTATGCGATGATCCATCAGTGCAGGGTTTTGGTGGCATTTTAAGGACTTGTTTGCTTATTGGGGCATCTTATTGGGTTTTCTTGGGCTGGTTAGGGTTTTAGTTTTAATCATTCCTAGGATTTTAGTATTTTACTGGGCTGGATGTTCATATCATTCTTCATTCCTATCAGTGGTTGTTTTTCTTAAGGGTTATTGTTATTTATATTTCATAATTTATGTTACTTATTGGAAACTACCTTGAAGTATTTTCAAGGTGGCATTTAAACATATTAAATAAAATTTAAAAATAGCCCCCCTAGGTCACTATTCAATCCAGACAGATATTCTACATAGGGCAGTAATTTTTTCCTCCCCACACAGCAAGTCAGCTTGATGGTCAATTCCTAGCTAAACTTCTAAAAGGGAAAGCCATCAGGTTATGTCATGTCTGGGTGGCTCCAGCCACTGGCAGAAAATTAGAAAAGCAGTCAGTGCAGAAAGAACTGCACTGGCCATTAGGAAGAGGAAGGTCCAAACATCAGAGCTCTTTTATGACCTTGAATCTGGGAATCTGAAGAATCCTGTGACCCTCTAGAGAACTGCTCTGCAATCATGTCATGCTCCTCTCAGAATTCATTCTATCGCTTCATTATTTACAATGTTTGATATTATCCAAGTGAACAATATTGTTATTGCTGTATGTTGGCCATACTCTAGGAATGGGGAATATGTTACTTTTTGGCAAAGGAATTATATTTTGCCATCTGGAATTGGTATAGCAGACTCAATTGGTATAGCAGGAGCTGGGAAAATAAGGAACATATTTGCTAGTGGGCTTGGCATGCTGCTGCACTCATCTCTTTATCTCCTTCTGAGCAGTGCAATACAGTACACATACAGCACTTCCAATTTAAACACAAATGAACCAAGAATCTGTGAAAGTGTTTCACATTCATGGATGGCTTGTCTAATTGCTCTCTAGAACTATTGAATCACATGCACCAAGATGAAATGAAAATAATTCCCCTTGGCAGTACACTTCCAAATTCACAAATTACGTGTTCTACCACAGGAATGGGGTAGTGTTGTGTATGTGTTGTGTGTAGTCTCTATGTATGGTATGAGTAGCTTCTACAGGACCATTGAGATAAATGACTACTGGATCCATATATTTAGCAGAGAGGTAAAGTCCCTCATTATTTCACTCATTTCCTTTCAAGCATGTGATCATGTTAAAAAATGTGCTCATTCAGCTGGGAGCACCATGCATTTCCAAAACGCACATTTTGATAAAGTACATGTTTTCATGCTTTTCCTTCATCAATGGGGGAATCTGCATTTGGGTGCATACTTCGAAAATATGTCCCTAAATGTGCATTTTTCCCATTCATAGAACAACCATTCAGGAATGGAAATTAGGCAGCTTGAGCTTTGATGTAGAACCTCAACAATTTGAGCCTTGCTGATTCTCTCCTCCCCTAACCTCCAGCTGCGAATACTGACTAGGTGCATTGCTGTGTACCTGGAATTGCACATAACCAACATGAATGGGGAGGAAAATGAAAAGACTCCATTTTCTTCAGGAAATACTCATCAGTGATCTATCTACGTGAAGGAAGTGAGATTGCATCCTCCATATTTAATACCACATAGCAAGCTTCCCATGCACAAGTTTCAATAAGAATTATAGTTAATGCCTGCTTCATCAACAATTTATAATTTCTTGGTTTTAAACCATGCTGCATTTCCATTTTGAGCTATTGTTTCCATCATTACTGTTGCTAGCAGCAGTTGAGACACATTTAGGTATTGCAATAAATTCACAGAGCTATACAGTATAGCAAAACTGATTATGGGATTCAAATTCTCTAGCTGGTCAAAATGTTGCAACTTGCTTAAATCAGTTCCTTAATTCTTCTTAATGACCCATCCAAAAATATATTGCAAAGCGAATGAAGTATTCAAAGACAAACTTCATTAAACAAATACACTAAAAATTAAGCAATGACAAAGTTCTCAAAGGGATACTGCTAATCTTCCAAGCAGAAAGAAAACATCTGTCTGTATTAAAGTTACTCATTGTTAGTCACTAGGCCATATTTTCAGGATCAGTTAAGTGGATAAAATAGAACAGAATGCTGCCAATTGTAAACTGAACACAACTTGTTAGATGGCAAGTATTGTCAGGGATACTGACAATACTGACAAATCATCAGAGGTGATATAACTGTTTTGATAGCATAGTGTTAATTGAACGGTATAGACATGTCTTAAATAATAAAAAAATGACAATAGTTTATTTTATAAACCTTGATTGTTGACTGTAGAAATTCACATTGCCCTTTGGATATCCAATCATGATATATTCTATAGTGTGATAATACTGTACAAATATTTCCACACTTGACAGCCCAGAAAGCCTAGTGGAAACAAAACTGTGATATTGTTTGCTTTTTCAATAATGTGCAGGACCCCAAAAGCCCAAGAGACCTTAAGAAATAAGAACGGGGTTAGAAGAACAGACCATCTGTGCTTTTGGGCTGACATGCTTCTAAAAAGTGGAATTCAGAAGGGACGGATATTTCCACTCAGTATTAGACTAAAGTTAGCATCATCTAGGAAAGTGAAAAGCTTGAGAGCAGCTGAATTTACAGCCTTGCTGCAAAGGAAGTGTGAATGATGGCACTTGTCAGATAAATGAATGAAAACTACATTTGTATTCTGTTTGAATATCTGCTCTGCTCTGCTCTGCTCTGCTCTGCTCTGCTCTGCTCTGCTCTGAAAAGAAAAGAAAAGAAAAGAAAAGAAAAGAAAAGAAGGGAGTCTAAATCCTTTGTTGATGTTGTTCTTTCTTACATCCTGAGGTTTGTCATCATGGAGTAAACAGTAAGTCAGAGCACTTTCACTTTCATTTGGGATCTTTGTCTGATAATGATGTCTATTGATTAACAGTTGCTACAACCAGTGAAGATTTTCCCCAGCCTACCAAATACCCCAAATACTGATATTTGGGACCATCCAGTGAAACTGTTGGTAGGAGATTAAGGACAAGCAGAATGCACTACTTATTCATGAAGCCTGGCATATTCCTACAATCAGGTATCTTTTAAAGCAGTGACAGTGGCAAAGAAACAATACCTCTTGGCTCTATTCAATTGTCTCTGTACATCCCAGCAGAGCTTTTCAGGGTTGTCCAGGGTGTATTACACTCTGGCCCCAGGGACACCTTGGAACCATCTTTAGCTCACTGTAACCTAATTGCTGGGCAGTTCCAGGAAATAAAATCTGTTGCATCCACCAGGACATGGTCTCCAGAATTATAGTAGTTGAATTGGTAGAGCTATCCAGAGCAGTCTGGTCCAGTTTTATTGAATGAGTTTCAATCAGTACAGCTCTGAGATTTCCAAGTTTCAGAAGACCATGCTTGTCTTGTCCTGACCACCAAGCATTTGGTGGATTTTCAGCATCTGTGTCATCTCCCCCAGTATAAAACTGAAATGCCTCAAGCAAGACTTAGTAACTAGCAGCCAGATATTTAAGCTAAAATATGCTGGCCTTTGCTCCTCTAGATGGTTTTCTGAAATGGCATTCAGTGCATTTTCTCTAGGCTAGAGTCCCTTTTCAACTCTTTGATTATAATGGCAGCCGGTGGAACAAATGGATGCTACCAAGCAATCTAGATACTTGGATGTGGAAACATGGGACATGCATGGGCCTCTGATTTACATTTCTAGCACTTGACCATTATTCTGCACAAATATGGCTTCATCTTCTCTGTCTGCCCCACCTTCCCAGTTCATTCACTCAGAAAAATAAAAACTAGACATGTCTTTAGATAGCCCAGTGACAGAATCCACACAAGAAGTTATACTTGTGCTGTAGTGATATCATCTTTTATGTCATCTGATGACATATCTATCAAGTTTCTCAAGTGATAGATGAGATGTTTGTTGCAACATTTTCAAATGCCCATCAATTTGGAATAACTTATTCTACAAAGAGAAAAGGAATGGTTTAAGATAATTTTGTTTCTGGTTATACAACATAACTCTGCAAAGACAAATAAGTAGTAACATGTTGCACAGTAGGGCTTCCCAGGGCCCAAATTAAGAATTATATGCTGAAATATGCCTATGTAATCTCACATAAATTGATGAGGTAGCAATATGCTATACAATTATATGTTCATGCAATTTATACCCAGCAGTGTTCTCTCCGCATAAATCTGCAGGTGTAAGAATAGAAAAAGACTATATTTCAGTATTAGTGCTAATTGGACTAAAGTTTACCATGGTATTAAAACAACCTTTATATTTAAAAGAAACTTTAAATTTAGTAGAGATGTTCAGTGCCATATGCTTTTATTATGCACAGTCCACTAGAACAGACGGAGTTCATGCTACTTTCAAAAGTCTTCTGATGAACAGACTTAAATTCCTGAGGCTAGGACCAGGGGGTGGGGACATGAGCTTACTAGAATGTGAAGAAATTATGAGAAAACAGACATTTAAAAAGCCATACATTCAGTTTTTAGTACTGTAATATGTAAACAGGAAACCACAATACTTTTTCATTTGTTTTCTTTAAAAGCAGACTAACCAAAAACAATTTCGTTCTGAAATGGAATTGTTCTCAGAAGGGTCCTCAATTCCAAGAGTGAGGAGACAACAAAATGAAAGCATGAAACATTTAAGATACTATAGATAATTTTACTGGAACAAACAGCCAAGTACAGTTTTCCTACATTATATTTAGGGCATAATCCTCTGAACGTTTGGACAGTAAAAATCCCTACAACACTAAGTATTCCCCAGCTGGCATGGGGGCATTGGGAAGGTCTTTTTTCAGTTTAAACAAGAGAAGGATGGTGGTGCAATATTGATTCTCTTTACAAATGCAGACCTTCACCATTCTCTTTATTGAAGAACGTTAGTATAATTACAATTAATTGCACTGCACATATGTCTGCATTTGATAAATATAAAATCTACCATCTACAAAAAGCAAGTTAAGGCTATATAGCTTTCAGCCAAGCATGCAAAAGCAGGGAAATTGTCAGCATAAGACTCACAAGCCTTAACACCGCATCCTTCCTAATGAGGCAGAAAGTGCAAGTGAAATTCTCATTGTCCCAAAGCAGATAAACATTATGCTCTCTCTGAATTGCACCCTGATGATACTCATTTGAACTTTTCCACAACCAGTGTCGGAAGGAGATAAAAGCTTTGAAAGAGTGTCTCATGAGAAGGAACAATTTTACCTTTTGTGCCTGTGTTTGGCAACTCTTTGAATGATTGTTGCACTGTAATGAAGGAACTTTGATTAATTTGAATGGTTCTATGTCATGTACTACCTATATCCTTACAACAGTTTACCCACACAACGATCCTGTGAGGTATGCTAGGCTGAAAGAATATGCCTGGCCAAAGTCATCCCATGATCTGCTCCTCCATCTCTTTCTCCCCTTCACCTTCAAAGAAATGTAAAGCAAATGCATGGTTTTACTGTAACTGCCACATTTTATCCTCACGACAACCCTGTAAAGTAGGGAAGGTGGATGGTCAAAAAGTAGAACCAAACACAAATTGTGCATGTGCGTACACACACACAGGGAGAGAAAAAGAGACAGAGAGACAGAGAGGGAATAATAAGCAGCTTTTATGGGTTTACCCTTCCCCCCATTCAGGGTTTGTCAGAAGAATTTTAGACCAGACTCATTTTTATTCTACAGAAAATATATTCACATTAGTAATGGAAGGAATTAGCAGCTATACTTCATTCTTGCAGTTAGTTGGGTGTTGGCTCAGAGAACTGAGAGCTGCAGGTGTTAATTTGATCTTCCTGCATGTGAAATTTTTGGATAAGCACTCGCCCCTATGAACAGCTGAAACCATGGTGCCCTGAACATTTTCCGCACCGACACCCACCAGAAAGCACCACTGAAAGGCTTGATGAATCCTTGACATAGGTCAATCCTTGGATTTTCTCCTCCTTGAAATCAAAAGATTGGGGAATTATACAAGTGAGCTACTAACCCAGTGCCCTCACCCTCTCTGTGCACTTTATGCAATGCACAGAGAGAGGTTCAGCAGCAACAGCAATCATTTAGACAGCTTTGCCTGCATTTCATCTAAGAACAAAAGGACGTAAGAACATAAGAAAAGCCAAGTAGGATCAGACAAGTGGTGCATCGAGTCCAGCATGATGTTCGTACAGTACCTGCAGGATCCTAGAAGACTTCCTCCTGCATGAGCTCCTCAGCGATGGAGAGGCATGCCACCTCTGCTAACAAAGCTAGCACATAGCCAGCAAGGCTAGTAGTCACTGATAGCCTTCCCCTCCAATCATTTTTCAATGTCATCCAAACCGATGGCCATCATGCCATAAGGTGTCAGCCCAGTCTCTTCCCCTCCTCCAGCATGACATTCACCCTACTCTCCAACCTCTGCTTGTGTCTCTGGAGAGGCAGCTGGTGGAAGTGGAATGGTGCTTGGCCTTTAGAGTCCCAACACCATGTTTGAAGAACTTCATAGCTGCAACTCTTAATAATTGTATGGCCCAAAACAATCATATGGCCAAATTGTATGGCCATATGATTGCATTCTAAGAAATTATATTTAGCACTCTGGCTCACCAATATAAAGAGAAAATATTCAGCTATGCCATTGAAAATCCATGCCTAGTAACAAGGGAAACTAGTATCTATGGCACTTGTTTTAATATTCTGCTGGGATAATTGTATGATGCTAAATTATTTGACAGTGCAATTTTATTATGGGCAGCTGGTGTAAATGGCCATACCTTCATGCCCATTTACTGCAGCTGAGGATCTCAGTGTTATGCACATTAAGAGGGAAACATTTACAATCCAATTTCTGAATATTGATGTTTATTTGAAACTCTTTTTTCAACGTGTGTATTTTATAGCAGATATGGTCTCCCTTTTCAGCCCTCTGACTCAAATATCTGCACTAATCATTCTTCATTATTTCTCCTACACTGTTGACACTCTATTAAAGATACATCTATCCATCATACATAGATATATCCAGGCACTTCCTATGTAATAAGTCTGATGCTTTAGCACTAAATCCAAAATATAGAGAAGCACTGTTTGAACAAGAAGACACCCCGTTGAATCCAACACATCCCTTAAATGGATTACTTTCAGAAGAGCTCACTGTATTGCTGTGTTTGCTACACTTAATTATGGGATTCTGGTGGTATCTACTTAAAAGGACTGGAGAGGATGTTCATAATGTTCTTGAAGGATTGTGTGATCTCTAGTTTTACACAATAAAGGTAAGGAGGAGAGGAGAGGAGACTTGGCAATAGGTTTGTTCTCCTAATCCTATTGAGAACTCAAATGAATTCAAGATGGAATAAAGAACAGAGATCTTCCATTGCACAATATTCAGGTAGTAGCATGTGTTCCCCATTGGTGGCCCGAGAATTAACTTCAAATGATACATTTTCTTTCCAACTTATTGGGCTCTAGTCCATAAAATGTAAGCTGCAATAAATTGAAGAACACAATAGGAGCCATATTGAATCTAGTCTGGCATTTTTTTCCTCCTACTGGTGAACCAGATGCCTATGAGAAGCACACAGGAGGGGATGAGCACAGTAGTGTTATCCTGCCCATATGCCTGAGCAAAAGGTATTGAGAAGCACACTGCTTCTGATACCGGAGTTAACAGACACCCTACCTAGGAGCTCTTGATAAGCCATAGCAGGTTGCAGTGCAGGTGACCATTTTGAATATTTAAGCTGTGACTGTGGCCCATCATGTCATCCAAACACAATGAGGGTGTTTCGTTGGTGTGGATAACCAACTTCCCACAACTTTAAAACAGTCCATGGCTTCTGGGTGGTTTGTTAACCACACCAATAATTCATTTTCACTGGGTGTGGATACACAGCAGTATGAATATTCATACAGTTAACAGTATGAATATTCCAAAGTCACCAGCATGCACTATAACCCACCATGAGTCAAATAAATAATTGTTGGCTGCAGGTTTTGCATAAACTGAGTTACTGAAAACATCTATACACCTATATAAATGTTATTTTACACCTGTAACATATCCAGCATCAATGTTATACACCTGTAACATATCCAGCATCATTTGTCCTTTTCCTAAGCTGAAGAGACCCAAGCCTTGAAATCTTCCTTCCTGCTATCCTGCTGCTTGTGTTACATGAACAGGAGTGTTTCCTTGCATGATGGGGAATTATTGGTTCTTAAGCATAACCTCAGAAACAAGCAGACACAGTTGTTTCTGGATCAGGACACATTAGCAAGCCTGATTAAGACTAGAGCAGCTAAAGGAAAGTCTCCTCCTCAGACTTTTAGGTCATCTTCAGAGGCCCTTGTCTGGTTGGCACTACTGAGCAAGGTTAAATGAATAGCTTTGAGAGAATTTCTCTGATGTTGTATCTCATTTATGGAGCAACCAGGTTAAGAGATTAACCTGGCACCTATGATATTACCTTTTTGCTAACTTGCAAAGAACTTTTTCTTACAGAGACATAGTTCTAGATTTTCTTTTGTGGATATTTTATCTATTCTTATGTTGTTTGTTGCTTAGTTTGATACTGTACTGAGTTGTGCTCCTTCTAAATGTGCATATTGTATTTTATGTTTTATCAATTTGTTGGCATTTCAGTCTTTTAACTCTTTATAATCTACCCAGATAATATTGGTTATTGTGCATATAAAATATAATATAAAACAGCCTGAAATTCGATGTTTCTCCAAAGCAGCGATTTATGAGGCAAGTTGGCTTCTCTCAACATGTCTACAGTAGGCCTAGACAAACTTGTGATTTACCAAGGCAAGCACAATTTAGTCACCCATGTATACAGCATAGGCTGGATAACTCTTTTGATTTTACTTTGCTGCTGCTTCAGACTACACAAACAGCAAGTTGTCAGGCCACAAGGTATAGCAAAGGCTTATGAACATTCATCGTGGTGGTAATACATAGCAGAGGCCTGATCTACAACAGTAAGTTTTTAGAATTGCATTATAGAAAGTAAGAGGGAGAAGGCTTGATAATATCTTGATATTAAAAGCCTCTGCTTAAGAAATAATCTGGCCATTTTCTATTTATTAATAGCATTTAGTGTACATTTCTCCCTTTGACGGTCCAGAAAATACATGGTGACTACTTCTCCTTTACTTCTGAAAAAGTAATGCTTCTTTTATGACATCAGAATGAAAATAACATCCATCTGGAGCATCCTTGCCAGGACTTTTATGCCAAGATTAACACCGTCAGATTTATTGCCTAGGGATAATGACTGTCATGAAGCAACATTTTGTTTATGTGTGAAAAAGCATGGTGAAACAAGCAGGTGGGTATGGTTTGGGTACAACACCAAGAAATTCAAAATAAGCTGCTCAGATGTCATCCAATTGAGAGATGAATATGACTTTGAAGCTACATTTTGCTAGTACTTATCCTGAGGGGAAATAGCCTCTTTGGACAATAATACTTCTATAGAATAGAAAAGGAAATGCTAATTTAGCAGAGAGAAGGTGCTATCAGAAAAAAACTATATCCAATAGTACATGTTACCATTTAGGGCAGGATATCTACTGCTCCTACTCTCATGATTGGGGGGGACTATCCTTTCTTTTAGAAAGAATTAATTACCTCTGAGGTCCAGTTGTGGCCAGTTCTATAAGCCAGGATGGGCAAGTGTCCATAGAGCAAGTGGTATGCCTCAACCCTCCTAGCAGTTTGGCCATATTCTCAGGCTGTATAAACTGACAGATATCAATTATACCATGATTAGAGGACACTTTAGTCACACTCAGTTCTCACTATGTTTAAACAATGGCATCTAAGTAGACACAGACACCTGAAATTTTAGCAATTCGTTGTTTTCCAGAGCTTGTGCAGAGAAGGCCTTCCACTATCTGAATGGGCTTCACAGGTGACACTGAGCAGATGTAATTGTGGCAGAGAGATATGATCTTTTTGCCACCATAAGAGAATAAAATGAGACTGTTTGTTACACTAATTAAGAGACTTTTGCCATTTGGGGTCCTATCACTTAATTGTCCTCAGCTTCCCAAAATGCCAGAGTATTAATTCTGCTTCCCTCCTTGATCCAAGATATTTGAAAACAATCTCATTGAAAACCCAGATCATAAATTCATTCCAAGTGATGGACCACAAATTGGCAGGACCAAAGGTGAAGTTTAAATAAAATATCCAAAGGAAATTAGAAAACCACCATGATTCATCAGCCTCCTGAGGTGGATCAGATTCCTATAACCATACTTGCAGCAGTTACAGGTATCTAGGTCAAAGCTGATTAGGTAGCAGCGTGTTCATGCCAACAGAGTCACTAATGATTCCTCCACTCTTGTATCCAGCACAGAAAACCAAATCTAAAGTTTATTTTGCCACATGTGTTGGGCCAGATATTAACTAATGTGTTAATGAGCCATGAATTCTTGAGCCATCCTTGCGAAGGAAGCTTCAGCCTATTAATGTCCCTCAAGACCACCAAACCTGAGGTCCTTAGCACCACACGAGACCACATCTATTACCTTAGGTAGGGATGCTCTTAGGAAGTGGGCTGGTCAGTGCAACAAAACCCAAATTCTATCTCAAGATTGAAATACCAAGTACAGACATTTGAAAGCTTGGATGACTACTGGACTGGGTATCTGCTCCAGGAGATGGATTCCTAACGGATTAGAGATAACATTTCCACCCTGTCTGTCAAGCTAACCATGGTGTTGCACCACAAATGGTGATGGAAACATATGTGAAAGAAAAACCCCCATCTCTTATCCAAACAAGTCTCAGTATTTCAAGCCAGATTGGCATCTTGTTCCAGAACTGCATTCAAAGTAAAGCCCTGTTTTCCAAAACTCTTTTAACACCCCTGCTTCTGGGAGAGAAAACTAGCAATGAGCACTGAGTGCTTGACCATTCCTATAATAAACTGACCACTGGGACTCAAGAGACCTGATAAAATGATTTGCATGGTCAGAAGCTAATGCTCCCAGTTATGAAACTATGCATCTCATGATGAGATGGACTCTTCTGCTATGACATGACAGAATAGCAGGCATGGTTCTGAGTCCTCAAAATGCTGCAAAATGTGTTTTGCATGGTTGCTATCCTGAGTGATATGGTAAATCACAAGTGGCTGTGTTCTGAACTATGAAGACATCAGGAGAGTTGCTTGGATAAGCTGTTGTCATGCAGGAAACCCCTCAGATAATATCAGTACAGCAAGGACCACTCTGGAATATACATCAAAAACATACTTAGCCTGATACTTAGAAACATAGAAACAGAGTGAGTCAGAAGGGACCTCCCAGGCCATCTAGTCTGACCCCTGCCTTTAGCCAGCTCCATTCATGGTTCTCTCATTTCAGTAGTGTTCATTTCTTTCTTATCTGCTAGGAAGTGAATGAAAAGACAACATTTCAGCTAGCCTTTTCTTCTGTACGAATCTTATTTCTCCCTGGGAAAAGTCTTGACAAGCATGATGGTACCTACCTAAGTGCCCTGTACAACCTCATCCATAGTTCCCTGTTCACCTTGGCGCCTATACTCTGCTTGATGCATGTTTTTGTAGAGACTGGATGCACTGAAGCTTTTTCATCCATTCATTTTTAATAATAAAAGTAATTTTCTCAGGTGGTCACCAAGTAGTTGCAATTACAGCTTCTTGTGCTGGAGAATGTCTTCTAAGACTCTAATGGCAAAAGACACAGGAAGAGCAATAGAAACCCAGCATGTTTCTCCAACAGGCTTTCAGCTATACAGTAGCAGCCCCAAAGTATGAAGGCTGTGTTATTTTTTTCTTACAAACTAGCACTTGTTTAAACAAAAGCAAAAACTAAAAACAAAAATCCTTGTTGATTGGGAGTACAAAGGGGGTGAAAGAATGAAAGACATTCAACCTGTGGATGCTGAGATGAAAACCATTTTCATCAGTAAAGCAGAAAAAAAGCAGAAAGAAAAAAAGCAGAAAAAAATAGAAACACTAGTATGCCACTTATGGGTTAGAAGCCGTACTGTGAAAGAAATTCTAGTAAGAAAATCATTATACAGCAAAGCACTCAACATGCCAATTTAGAAGTCCACAGTTGTGAAAGATTTCATAATTATTTTAAACTGATTTTGAAGATAACCCAATTCTCTTTCCTCATCTATACTGAAAAAGAAACCAGTTCCCCCGCAAAACATTTATGTTCACATTGAGGTCAATCAAATAATAAAAAATAATCACAACCAGCAATGAGCAAAGTCTCCTAGCCATACTTCAACAACAACAAAACAAATTATCCTTTCCCCCCTCCTCCTCCTTCCTTTTTGGCTGGGTGTGGGAAAGCAGGGAAAGTTTTCCTCCAGATTTTTTTAAAGAAAGAGAACTCAACCATTTTTTAAAAAATATCCTCAAAATTGGTGGTGTCTCAAGCCCCATCACCCAATCCTTTCCTGACCCCACAAGACGCAAATAATCTTTGAAATGGCAGAATCTTCTAAAATCACTCTTCATGCTTGCTAATATATTGTTATGTTTCTGATCCCTGTCTACCCAGGAACAGGTAATTTCACCCTGACCAAGGGACTAATATTAATTATAGTTCTTCACACTTTCTGAAATTGGGATGGAGGGTGCATCCAGTGCTTCCTTGTCACAGAATCCTAGATGTAATCTGCTGCCTGCTACACTTACCAGTGACTAATTCATCCATTCTGCAATCTCTGTCTCCAAATTCTGTAAACTCCATCTGAAAACAAGTCTGTCTGCTGAACTCATGACCACAACATTGCGCGCTATTTTTATTGCTAGTCTCTTGTTTGTTTCTCCACTCTATTTGTTCCAACATCCAGTCCAATGAGAAGTTCTGGAGAAGCTGAAAACTTCCATGTACTTTTGTGGCTTAATAAAAGCTTTTGGCCATCTGGGAACATAAAACTATAAGGAGAACTATGCTGAATCAGACCGAGACTTGCTTTAGTCCAGCATTCCAAAGGAATCCTACAAGCAAGGCATGAGAACAATAGCACTCTGCTATCCATGCTCCCCTTCATGGTCTTTGCTGTTTTGTTTTTCATTTTACCAACCACAAATGTGATATCTGGGAGCATAGATCACAAAAGTTGAAATAAAGTCACATGAGTAAATACAGGTCAGGCTCTCTGGCTAGTAAGTAAATAAAAAGCTCCCATAATGGTGTTAATTAATAAATAACATTGACTGAATATTTGCTAACTGTGGGCTTTTTCTATAGGCAGATGCAAATGCAAATATAGATTTGTTAGATTGATTTCCATTGTCCTGCCTGCTTTGGAGATCTGTAACTACACCAAAGTTTTTTTTCTTTTCTTTTTTTTTCTTTTCCTTTTTCTTTTTCATCCCAGAGGCAAGATTAGCTATTTTTATCCCTTCCATTCACATAAGTATTAACAAGTCTTTGTGCAAAAAGTGTTCTTTTGACTTCACTTTCCTTGATAGGAAATTCATATCTGTACCTGTAAAATTAGCAGTGTATTGCTTTGATTAAGGCCAAATTTTACCTGTGTGGTGTGCTACTCTGTAATTGGTCAGAAACAATCCTTAATTTTAATTTATCTGCAGTGATTGGTGTTTTAAAATACTTTTAATTGTCTGAGGAAGTATTTTCCTGAAAATTACAATCAAATCAACTAAGGATCTGAAAATCAATAAAGGCTCTAACCCCAGAAAGACTTACTTATCCATCCCATAGCACTTGCTTGTATTTCTTTTAAGGCAGATATGAGATTCTTTGTCTTCAGGGTCTTTGACAATCATCTAAACTCAAAGTGGACAGTTAAAACAAAACAACCCTTCCCTTCCCTTCCCTTCCCTTCCCTTCCCTTCCCTGGCCAGCCACTCTAGTCTCATTTAGAGAAATAGCTGAGATTGTATCTCCAGAAGGTATAAGAAAGTAAAGGCTGTATCAGTCACTTCCAATTTGCCCAGGCATCTTACAGAAAATTTACATCTGCTTGTTTTTTTATGCTTTAGTCGCTTTTTATTCTGCTTAGTTTTTTACTCTGTTCTCTGATGGTTATTTTTTGTTCTTGTTGGTTTTTAAAAGTTGTGTAATTGTGTTGTCTGAACATAGCTGTGCTAACCAACCATGGTCTATCAACCATGAACAACTCATGAAGAGAATACATGGTTTGTTGTTGAGTTGTGAATTTGGGGCTGTACACTATGGCAGTAGTAATAATAATAAAAATCCTTTATTGACATAGTATGTACACTATGGTTTGTTATCTTGGCTGGATCCAGAAAGTGCAATAATGCACATCTTAATAGCAATGATTCAGTGACAACCCACACTAAACCCATATACAGCACTTGAATGTGGGTTATTAATGTGTCCAAACCGAGCTATTGCGTGGATAGTTTTATTCATAGTTTTATACAATGCCCTGGTGAATGACAGTTAAGAAATATTTTAACAAAATTAATTGACATATATCTTTGCCCTCATTTTATGGGTATGGATGCATTTTAAATGACTAATTGTTACTACTACCAACACACACACACACTAGTAACGAAGAAATTGTATTATACTTGAATAACTATCTTAAAATAGTTTCATTATCCTCTGGCACTGAATGATGATGATGATGATGATGATGATGATGATGTTGATGTTGATTTGGTGGAATAGCCGGCCTTTATTGAAAGTTGACATTTTTGCTCTCTGTACTTCATTGATGTAAGACAGGCTAGACTAGAGAGAAACTAGTGAAAAACTAGGAGGAGAAGGAAGAACCGTAGACAGGTGCTTGACTTAAATGAACTTTCTGAAATTGTACCACTTTTCTTTATATAATCTCTGATAATACCATAATCTCTGATAAGTGCCAGTTAATGCAGAAATACCGGGGGTGAACTATCTGGGAGAAGTGAGCTGTCTCCAACAAATTTTGGGTTGATCTGCTCTCCATAATTAATTTTCTATTTGCTTCACAATAAGATAGTATTCATATTTGATATACATTTCATACTATTACTTATAGCACAGAACTGGAATCTGAGGAATCCCGTTCTTCCTCTGGTATCTCACTAAAATGGAGATTATATTTTGGGAATCCAGCAGTGCTTGTTTATCAGTTGTACACATAGATTCATAGAAACATAGAGTAGTAGAGTTGGAAGAGGCCAAGAAGGTGCTGGTGTAGGACACTAAGTTACACCATCCCACTGAAATGACTTTTCAGTCACTTCTTGAATGCCACTAGTATGGGAGAGTCCACAACATCCCCAGGTGTCATACTGCTCTGACAGTGAGGAAATTTTTCCTATGAAATTTTCCTTATTCCATGTCCTGTACTCTGGGATGATCAAGAAGAAATCCTGTACTTCCTCTTTGTGACAGCTTTTCAGGAATTTGTAGACTGCTATCATATCACCCCTCAGTCCTCTCTTCTTGAAGCTGAACATGTGAGAAGACAGAGCAAAAGTAGGAATGAGGATTGCTGTTTTGTGGCTTTGTTTAGTTCAGTTGCTTTGGTTTGGTTCAGTTTGGCTTGGCTCAGCTCAGCTCAGCTCGGTTCAGTTTGATTTTTGGTCATATATTATCATATTTCCTTGCTTGTTGAGTAATTGAACCCCTTTCCCCTCTGTCTGTCTTTTGCTTTGGACATATTTGAAGAATTTCTTGACTGGTCCACTGTTTGCTAATATCCAGTAAGATATTAATTGTCTTGTAACCTGTAGTTTTCTATTCTTTAAATTAAATTCTATTTTTGATGTTCCCACCACTTACCATGTTCACACACTACATCATCCTGTATTTGAAGATGCATATGGTTCCTATTGCTCATTTGTTTTCAATGCCAAGCAATTTGGGTTGCAACCTGATTATAATTTTCCAGTAGCTTTTATAATTCCACTTGATTACCAAAAAGGTACATTACCCCCTAAGACCTGCTGGTAATGTGTTATGAAAGATTTTGGGGTCACAAAACTTTGAAGGCTGTAACACAGTACAAATCAATTGTACAGAATTGTTTTAAAGATGGATTTGCCTCTCTCTCAAAATAAAATATGGTACTCTTGCTAATTCTAGCTTTATAATACTTCCTTCAATTACTAGTTACTTTTCTAACTAGGAAAGAATGACAGGGGTGAATTTGCTAACAGTAATGACTTTCCTTTAAGAGCAATGAGTGTTATGTAAATCCACCAATGTCAATAGCAGCTTCATTCTTTCATCTTTCGAACCATCTGGCCCATTATCGTTTCCTGTGAGGGTAGCTAATATGAGCATGCTTATTATCTATGATGGTTACTTCTGAAAGCCTAATTCAGGCCCTTGCCTTAAGGCCTATTTTTTCACTGGCAGTGTGTTCTAGATTTGGTGGAAAGCATACAATGTTTTAATAGCTACTAAATATACAAAAGCATTGACTGTTCTGGAGTGTCTATAGATTCTCATCTAGAAACACAGGTTAAATGTGCTCAATAGAAATTGACAATATCCCAAAAAAAAAAAAAAAAAATTAAGGCCCTCTGAGAAATCTCTTTGTGCTTTCTTTAAAGTGAGGACAGTTCTTTTTGAAGTTCTGCTTTGAAGCCAAAGGTTTGCCAGTTTGATGGGGAGTTGAATCCTGGGGCTCCATTTGCTGGTTGTAAAAGATGGATTACACAGTTTAAAGGGATACTCAAATATATGACAACATGCTCACTTCTAATGAGTTCATTGACACCACCATGCTGCCTTCCTTCAAACACTGTATTTCACATTCGTCTTGATCCTCATGAGTCTATCCTATATGGCAAAGAAAAAAAAAATGAGGCAATACTCTCTCCTTTGAAAGCAGCCTAAATAGTGAAGCTATGGGTGTAGAACAGGTGTCATCAGCTACACCTGAGGATGTTGTCATTATAGAGTCAATCACGCGGCTTTTTTGGAACCCAGTTTTCATCCATTTATTGCTTTTGAAAAAAGAGTTATGCTATTTCCCTTGTTATATGGCTGACATTTAGAGATGGGTAGTTTGCCAGCCACTGAAACCAATTGTGATACACAAGAATTAATGCTCTGTGGATTTTCCTCTTGTAATAAGGCCCTTCTCCTGTAACGTGAATTTGATATAGCCATCTCTTAAGTTATGAATGTGCAAGTTTAATAAATTGTGCTTTATGTTCCAAGCACAATGCTAATTAAAAGCCATTAACTTCACCTGAAGTTTTAACAATGGAGCACACATGTAATGGTAAGTTGGTCATGTCCTTTTTAGATCAGTGATCAATTTTACTGGCTCTTGATGTTAATCATTTTATATTTGTCTGGTTTTACTCATAAGCTAAGATAGACATGAAGGGTGTTCAGTCCTTTGCGTGCTAATGTTCCACCACTCAACAACCTGATACACCTGCAATAGCAGCCCATTGATTAAACATTGCATGGGTTGTGCATGAATGGGAGAGAGACGCTGCCGCCACCTGCTTAGTACTTGCCATGCCTGCTTTTACTCCACAACTTATGAATGAGTCAATGATAGGTTGCATGATAAAAGTGAAAGTTGTGCCTTCCCTGCAGGGAGCACCCTCCCCCCACCCTTGTCCCTGACAGCTCATGTTTTATTTAACCACTGGGCTATGATTACATATGAACAGGGCTAATAGCTCATTTCTCTACTATTCAAATGCTTACATATATATTGGTGCTACGGTTATAAACACTTGGATCATATATAAAAAAACAACAACAACCAAACAAAGCAATATATAATTTTCTCTATTGAAATACAAGTACCAAATGGACCACAATAATGATGTTCAACTTCAGATGCATTTTAGACAAAACATTCTAGGGTGTGATTTACAATTAGCAGCATCTTGAAAATGAGCTTTCCTTTTACATTTAAAACTGCTACCACTCAATCCATCAAGCCTTAAAACCTTGCTCTTGATTAATTGCATTCTCTTCTGCTATTTCTCTCAAGAAGGCTTCATAAAATCAAGGCTGTATTATTCAAAGCTTTCTCCAAATGAGATACATTCCTAGCTTGCCAATTCAATCACTATGGCACTCACAAACAGTAGGTGGCTTGTGATTTTGCAAATTTGGGATTCATTACAGAGGCATTAGAATATAATTTACTGTGACTTGGACATGCCGTTCTACCTTCACATACAGATTCAACAGCCTTACTCTCCGGACTTACTGAGGGGATCTGGTGCTATTGTGAAATAAGTACAGAACACTGGGGAGAAAGAACCCGTTTCTCAACAAATCACTCAAATTGATTAATAAGTTGCATTGACCAGCTCTGTAGATGCAGTGTCCAGTTGTTCTGCAGTGGCAAGACAATGGTTTCTCAAACAGTAATTTGAGGAGATGCTTCTGCTTGCCTTCAGGCAGTGATGCTGGTCAAAAATGTTTTTCCTCAAGGAGAAGCAACATTTTCAGATTCTGTGATAACATCTGTATTCCATGAAGGCGCTAGATGGGAGCAAGAGGTGTGAGATGAATCAAATCTCAACATTATATTGAACTGAGCAAGGGTTTGCATTATTATTTAAGATATAGAAATGAATGCCAGCATTAGGAATGGAACAATTTGAAAGGGAAATCCATTTTTAAAGTAAAATTCTGACCTGGATATGAATCAGAAATAAAGCTTTTTATTAGAATTGGCAGAGTTCCACAGCATATGAGAGCATCTGTGCTTAGAAATATTATAGAAAATAAAAGACCATTTCAGATGCTGCTGTCTTTGTAGAAACCTCTACTTCTTTAGCATATAGCTAGTAATGAGTCTTTTCCCTGAAAATGTTCACAATGTTACTTTCTACTGCTCTAACTAAATTACTGAGTTAAGCTTTGGGCACAAATATTACTCTCAAATGAAAAGCACAAATATCGATATTTCAAGATATAAAGGAAACATTTAGTATCTATTAAAGCTAGATAAATGATTGGTTCAAAGAACACTCATTGTCACTCTCCATATTCTTTGTCGTCTTATTGGAGCTCAAGCAAGATTGGAAATTCAAGGTGAAACTTAAAGTTTTACTCTTTTTGTTATAAAGAGAAGGTCTAAGTATTGGTGTCTACTAAACATTTTGAGGTAGCATTTTGGAAGTGAGATGATTTTGTTTCTTTATATTATCACAACATTTAAACTGCCCAGTATCCATATGCTTTGGATAACGTACAATACATTAAAACATAAGATGATATAATTTTTATACAAACAATGTATTAAATGGTACATAATAAACCAGAATAAGTTCATAAGCATTGTGGGGGGGAAATTACATCACAGCACCCACCATTTAAAAAAAAATCAAGGTAATGTAGCAGCAAAATAAGAGTGCTGAGAATTAAAAGCACTATATATATATAGTGGGAATATACATATGCCTTAAAGAATATAAAGGTCTTTACCTGGCACTGAAAGACATAATGTTGGTGTCAGGCAAGCCTTTCTGAAGAAAACATTCCAGAGATACCACCACTGAAAAGACCTCTTTCTTGCAGCCTGCAGTCTAACCTCATATGATGAATATGCCTTTGGCTATGGGGCAGTATAGAAATTAAATAAAAAAATCAGCTTGGAATGAAGGGCTTAGATCAGGAGTGTCCAAACTTTTTGCAAGGAGGGCCAGAGTTGGTGAGGTGAAAATGTGTGGGGGCCGACCATTCAGCCTGACATTCTTTGAACCATTAACATTAAATGCAAATGAACTATTTTATGAAAGACTAAACAAATAACTGCACTAATGTGAAGGGTGATACTGAGATCTCGACTGCATTATATAGGCCAGGTCTGGCTCAAAAACAGTGGTTTTGATGCGCAAGATGTCACGCAGGTGAAAGTCACTTAGTCTCGTCCTCACGCGGTTCTTGTTAATGTTCATAACCAAGAATCTCTTCTCGCACAAGTATGTCGAACCAAATAAGCTCAGCATTTTCTTAGCAAATGTTCAAATCTTTTGGAACCTGTCTTATCCAGCTGGCGGTAAAAGTTGACAAGAGGGAGCTGTTGGTGCTGACTGCAACACTCAGCATCACACTGCAGCTCAATGAGCTCCAGCTGTAGGTGGTCTGGAGCGTCATTGGGTCCACAGAGAAAGGAGATGAAAAAAGCTTGATCTCCTTTTCAATAGCTGCAAAATCCTGAAAGCACTGTTAAAACTCCTCAGCTAGAGATGAGATGTCTGCTTCATACCTCCTTATTTGCGCACTCATATTGTTCTGTGGAAAACTGGTCATTATTTCCTGCAGCGATGGGAAATGTGTGGTACTGGGCTGCGTTTGTGACAGGTGCCTTTGGAAAAGTAGCAGCTTGGTCCCAAAGGCTTTGATATGTGAATACAATTGGCTTACCACTGCATTTTGCCCCTGAAGGCTTGTGTTCAGCATGTTCAGATGTCATGTTATGTCAACTAAAAATCCAAAATCAGCCAGGCAAACAGGATCAGGTAGCTCTAGCATCAGTTATCCCTTTTTTGCCAAGAATTGTCCGATTTTCTCCCTAAGAGGGTAGAAGCACTGCAGTGCAGACCCCTGACTGAGCCATCTTACCTTGTTGTGATACACAACATCTCCGCATTCAGCCTGGATGTCGAGTAGAAACTGTTGAAACTGTCAGTGGCACAGGGCTTTGGAGCGAATATAATTAATAGCCTTCATCACCGGTTTCATAATATGATCATATTTCAGATGTTTGGCACAGAGAACTTGTTGGTGAATAATACAGTGGAGTTTTATAGCTTTGCCTCCTCCTT